>NC_069500.1:353463001-353682130 GCF_027579735.1 Bombina bombina
CTATTAAAGGAGACAGAATTATACAATAAAATGTAAATTTGAAGGCTTCACCGATAAACTTAGGTAGTTGGGATGTATGGACTAATAATTATAGTAAATGTAAACAAAACTGAACTGTGACAAAACTGACTGAGCTTATTTTTCTCACTAATCAGCTTCCATTCAGACATCTGATACATTTGTATTAATTAATGACCATTCTGCTGTTAGATGTGCTCAAGAATAAGAGTTTGACATCAGAACACCAGGGAGGATATTGTTTACTTAACACTTATATCACTCTATAGACAATAGGAAGACTAAATAAAATCACTCTACAAACTGCTATCCACAATACTGATATTTTCCTTGTTCAAACATGTTAAGATTTTAAATATATATATATATATATATATATATATATATATATATATATATATATATATATATATATATATATATATATATATATATATATATATATATATATACATCTATAGTGTTGACTGAAAACCTAGCTTGGATTTTTGTTTATTTTTTGGGAGTGTAACTATGTAATGTCCCCATACTTTATTTGTCATGTAAAGCATTAAAACATACAATGAAATTAAATAAACAGCTGTGAGTGTATCTGGGTCTAACCAAAGCTGGATAATATAGTTGATTTTTTACCTTCTAAAAGTCTGAATAGTTTATTTTTAATTCCTTGTGTTTGCATATATTTCTTAAAAGGATACTAAACCCAAATTGTTTCTTTCATGATTCAGATAGAGCATGCAATTTTAAGCAACTTTTTAATTTACTCCTATTATCAATTTTTCTTCGTTCTCTTGCTATCTTTATTTGAAAAAGAAGGCATCTAAGCTAAGGAGCCAGTCAATGGACAGTATTTAGCCACCAATCAGCAAGCACAACCCAGGTTGTGAACCAAAAATGGGCCGGCTTCTAAACTTACATTCTTGCTTTTCAAATAAAGGTAGCAAGAGAATGAAGAAAAATTGATAATAGGAGTAAATTAGAAAGTTGCTTAAAAATTGCATGCTCTAATCTAAATCATGAAAGATAAAATTTGGGTTCAGTTTCCATTTAATGGGTTTGAAGAACTATTTACAGGTATCTAATCACCAGGTCAGAAAGGTCCTATCAGAGGACAAGTAGCTGTGAAATTATACAAAGAACAAACAATAGAGATCAATAGTCTATAACTGTGGAATACTAAACATCAGAAACGTTGTTTGCAACCCCATCATCGGTGAAGGCACACATGATCTACTTCCTTTGTATAAACAATAAACAAGTTTAGAAGAAAAAACTTATATGTTCAAAAAACATTAGGAAATATATATGTGGTGCTACTAGAGCTAAATATATATATATATATATATATATGTGGTATCAGGCTATTGATTGTGTTACACTTATAACAGGCAATCTTATAAAAACTACAAATGTGTAGTATCAAAAGCGGGGAGTATATTTAATATAAAAGCATTTGCAATACAAATTTGCGTTATAAACACAATATAACAATGACTCAAATAAAAACAGTGCATCAAATATACATAAGAAAAATAAAAAAAACTATGTTAAAGGTTCATGCAGGGACTAAGTTCCTCAGAGGATTCCAAGGAAAGGGTAAATCCAATGATCCTGTGAATGATAGGATCAGACAAGAGATCCTTGTCAAAGTATGGCAAAGTAATTCACTTAAAGGTGCACATTTTTACTTACACCGAAAGTGAAAGAGGGATGATCTGATTTAGTCTCTTCTTTTTTTTTCCCAAGTCCTTTCCGTTTTGTCTTTGATTCGTACTGTAACTTTTGTTACCGATCCCTTCTGGATACAAAGTAGTACTTTGCTTGACAAGTCTGCCACCTGGATGTAATGCGGTCAAACTACGGAAGCCTCTAGTGGCCAAAAACAGAGCAACGCGTTTCAGCTACAAGCCTTTCTCAAGCTCTGCTTTGCAGTGTGTCTAGTGCCCTTATATACACACGTATGTCTTATGAAGTTTTTAAAAGTGTTTTAAAGGAACATGTTTAGAGCCTGATTATTACACATACCTTTTCTTATAGAGCCATTTGAATACTTGCATAATATTATGTTTAGAACACAAAATTTTAGATATTATATTTATGCCGAAAATGTTATCGTATATACGGCTATAAACATTCTGTTAGCTTTTTAGAGCTTTGGAGACATTTGAATATTGGTGTAAAAGTTATAGCTTTACATAATGTTTTTTTAGGGACATGAATATTTATACCGAAAATGTTATCGTTTATACGGCTATAGACATTCCGTTAACATTTTAGAGCTTTGGAGACAGATATACACAATACATTTACTCTCTAATTTATAGAGTGTTAATTAGTTAATACCCAGACTTTAAATAGATCTACATATAAAACAGTGATGTAACAATAGTGAAACTAAGTGTTTATACTATATGTTCTCATCAATTAATTAATTCATAATTGAAGTGAAACAATTTTTTCATATGTGGCTATAATTCATTCAAAACTTTAATTCATTTGTGAATATGATTAAATATGGGTTAGCTAGTTTAGTTAATTTGTTACAAAATGATTTTTATTTATATTTTTAATTATAAAAGTTTTATACTTAAATTTTGTGAGTGAATTTAATAGTAAGTTTTAAAGCTCTTAAAGATAAATTAATTGGTTATTACAAGTGCTAGTGTTTATAATCATTTAAAAAACATCCTATTTCTATTTCTTGATTGAGTCCTCTGGGTGTGAGTGTTTTTAATTAATATATCCATTTAGTTTCTAGTTTTAATAACTCTTTGTATTTGTGCCTCTTCAATTCTTCTTAACTTTAGCTAGTCCTGTATATGAGAGATTTTTTTACATTTGCGTTGTTACAACTTTTTAAATGTCTAGGAACGGGCAAATCTTTGTTTCTTTCTTGTTCCCAATTCTCTATGAACCAGATGTGCTCTCTTATTCTGTCTTGTAGGGGTCTCTCCGATTCCCCTACGTATTGTTTTCTACATCTACACTCAAGCATATAGACTACATTTCTATCTGTGCACCTTATAGTGTTGTGTATTTTATATTTTTTCTTGGTAACCTGTTGACTGTATTTCTTTTCTCTTTTTTTTTTGGCATGATTGCAAGCTTTGCATGTAAGGCATGGAAATAATCCTTCTAATTTCTTTCCAAATAGATCTTTAGCTTGTGTTTTTTTCTTTTTTATTTCAGTTGGTGCTAATATAGACTTCAAATTTTTGGCTCTTATATACTATGTTTAGAAATTTGGGTAACATCTCTCCTATTCTATCATCACCTTTTAATATTGGCCAGTGTTTTCTTATCATTTTCTCTAGAATATAGTTATTTTGATGATTATTCGGGATAAAGGGCACAAATAATTTATCTCCCAAATAATTTTTTTTGTGTTTTTTTTCTGTGTTTTAATTCCTCTCTATTCATATTTTTCGCTGTTTGTAATCTTATCTATTTCTCTTCCATCATAGCCTCTTTCTACAAACTTTTGTTTTAATGTTTCTGTCTGTATTATAAAGTCTTCATTACTGCAAATTTTTTTAATTCTGAGTATTTGACTTTTGGGAATCTTTTTCTTCTATTTTGAGTAATGACAGCTATTTTGATGTATATAATTATTAGCGTCTATGGGTTTAAAGTAGGTTTTTGTGTTTATCTTTCCATCTGTAATAAAGATTTCCAAATCTAGAAAATTAATTTTCTCTTTACTTATCTCACTTGTAAATTTGATATTTTTATTGTAATCATTCATTGCCATTAAAAATTGCGAGAATTCTGACTCTGTCCCTTTCCAGATGATAATGACATAATCGATGTAGCGCTTATATAGGACCAGATTTGCCCGCAAGCTGCTGGGATAGGAGAAACTCCTGCTCCCATAACCCCATAAAGAGGTTAGCATAACTTGGGGCAAATCTGGTCCCCATAGCCCTACCACACTGCTGATGGTAATACTAATCCTGAAATGAAAAATAATTGTGAGTCAATATGTACTGTATCCCCTCTAATATAAAGTCTATCTGTCTCTCCTTTAGTGCAGTGTCTTCTTTTAAATAGTATGTAATTGCGTCTATGCCATCTTTATGTGCTATGCAAGTGTTTAAAGAAGCTACATCGCAAGTAGCTCGCAAGTAATTGTCTTTCCATTCTATCTTATCTAGGATGTTGAGTATATCAGTTGAATCTTTAAGATACAATGGTAGATTTTTTATGTATTTTTGTAGGTAGGTGTCTATATACTCTGACAGATTGGATGTGATGGAGTTTATACCGGAGACTATTGGTCTGCCTCGAGGGGATATATTGGGGCGTAATAATGATAAATTTTGCCTGTCGGCAAAAGCATTTACTCCCTATTTACTTCAGAACATCACTATAACTATTTATGCCGCCATGTTTTGATTATTAAAAAAGCGTTTTTTAGGTAACTATTTAGCTTATATTTATATTAAATAATGTTTCTGTGCTGTTTCTGCCATATGTTGATAATTTAAGATCACAAAAATAAATATATCAATATATCGATATACTGTGTATATATATATATATATATATATATAAATAAAACAGTTGGTACCCATATGCACCTGTGGAAGTGCAAATTTCTTGCAATAACAGTCTCTTTTTGTTGCTGAGCCTTTGAAAAATTAGTTAAAAGAAGAAAGTACTGCATAACAAGATGTAAAAGCATGTATTATAATGGTGTTCACCTCAGTCTGTATGGCGAAATATACAACACGCAATTGAAGCCGAAATTTCCGTTACCTATCGGCGCAAAGCAATGATGAATTCCAAACAAGTCGTATTTCTATGTCTGCATCTAAAATTACATCTGTAAGCAATGTGTATTAGCACTGTCGGGAGCGCGCCTGTGCGCTTAGGCAAAGGCGAACAGATTTCTTTCAGATTTGCGCTATTAAAGGCGCACAGTAGTTTACTGAATATGGGGATCAGTACGTATGCGTTATTTTGAGCCTGATTATAGGAGAATGACTTTAATAAATCTAGCCCTTAATATGCCTTCAGTATTGGCTATATTTAGTATATTATTTAAGACTGCATTACATTGTGTGCTTGGATTTGACTATCTTTTTATATGTTTTAGGATCTTGTAGAATCTTATTGCAGATATTTACATAGTCCTTTGTGTCTAGGATCACGATCCCTCCGCCCTTATCGGCTGGTTTTATGACTATATTCCTATTTTCTTCAAGTTTTTTGATCACATCTAGTTGTTTTCTTGTTACATTTTTATTACGTTTCTTGGTATATTTTCTATATCTTTAAGTATAAATTTTGTGAATGTTTCTTTAACTGGCCCCTTTTCATGTTTAGGATAGAAATTTGATTTATTTTTTAAATGGGAATGGATGTAACCTCTTGTGTCTGTAAGATTTTACTCCAACCCTGTCTTTGCAAACCATCTTTTTATATTTAGATTCCTTATAAACTTGTGTGCATCTATAAAAGTGCCAAATTTGTCTAATTTGCTAGTGGGTGCAAATGATAGACCTTTGTTAAAGATTTCTTTATGTGATTTACTTAATTTTGTACTACTTAGATTGAAGACTTCTTTTTTTCTCCTATCACTTGTGACTTCTTAGCCTTGTCTATTTGTATTTGTTTTGTTCCTCCTCTTGTGCCAAAGAGTTATTAAAACTAGAAACTAAATGGATATATGAATTAAAAACACTCACACCCAGAGGACTCAATCAAGAAATAGAAATAGGATACTTTTTAAATGATTATAAACACTAGCACTTGTAATAACAAATTAATTTATCTTTAAGATCTTTAAAACTTACTATTAAATTCACTCACAAAATTTAAGTATAAAACTTTTAAAATAAAAAATATAAATAAAAATAAAAATCCTTTTGTAACAAATTAACTAGACTAGCTAACCCATATTAAATTATATTCACAAATGAATTATAGTTTTGAATGAATTATAGCCACATATGAAAAAAATAGTTTCACTTCAATTATGAATGAATTCATTGATGAGAACATCATATAGTATAAACACTTAGTTTCACTATTGTTACATCACTGTTTTATATGTAGATTTATTTAAAGACTGGGGTATTAACTAATTAACACTCTATAAATGATGTCTCCAAAGCTCAAAAATGTTAACGGAATGTCTATAGCCGTATATACGATAACATTTTCGGCATCAATATAATATTCATGTCCCTATAAAAACATTTAGCGTTTAACTAATTTTTGCTGTGTACTTTATTGTTTTTAACAAGATGGAATAAATACTTGTTTTCATTCTAATGACACGATGAATCCACGGATCATCATTAATTACTGTTGGGAATATCACTCCTGCCCAGCAGGAGGCAGCAAAGAGCACCACAGCAAAGCTGTTAAATATCACCTCCCTTCCCTCCCACCCCAGTCATTCTCTTTGCCTATGTTAGAGCAAGTAAGTGGTAAAGTTAGGTGTTAATAAAAGATTCTTCAATCAAGAGTTTATTATTTTTTAAGTAGTACAAGATTGTGCTGCTTTGTTCTGGGGTGTAGCCGTAGTCCATATCAGTCTCTTTAGTAGAGCAATGGTGGCTTTAGAGCAATAGGAACTTGTGGGACATAATTCTCACTGCGCCTCCCATATATTTATGCTGCCCTAATCCTGATAGCCTAAGTAAGATTACTCAGGCTTTATCTTTTCTCCACAGGGCTATGTGAGGGAGAGGACCTCTCAAACCTAGTGAGCTGCCTTGCTGTCTGGCAGATTTAAAAGTTCTGGGTCTGGGAAATAAAAGGATCTCAGAGGAAGTGGAGCACTTTATTTACCTGGGACATAGAACCTCCTATAGATAAAAGGAGGGGATTTATACAACAGCTCTTATTAGGC
Organism: Bombina bombina; assembly: GCF_027579735.1. Taxonomy (NCBI): domain Eukaryota; kingdom Metazoa; phylum Chordata; class Amphibia; order Anura; family Bombinatoridae; genus Bombina; species Bombina bombina. The sequence goes on from NC_069500.1 coordinate 353,469,882, forward strand.
AGGCACTGGGGCTGAGGAGATAGACTAAAGATGAGGTGGTTTTTCACTGCTCCCAGTGGCTTAATTCACTAGGGCTGGGAAGATAGGCTCAGTATGAGGTGGTTTTTCACTGATCAAATATAGCACTCTGGCTAAGCAGCTGCCTAGCAAGCTGAAGACCCCAGTTTGTCTCCAGGCTTGGCAGTATGTTAATTTAACTCCCGGTGGCTTAACTTTAAAACAAATAAAATGGCGACCGGGAGATTGCTTTTTGAAATGCCCATGATGGGCGGAGCTATGTGTGGCACCAATTTGGGCTGTGCACCAATTTCTTAGCACTTAGCCTGATCTTTTAGTGAGGGGATTGTAACCGGTGTCATAAGGGCTGGTAGGCACCTCAGCAAAGTTAAGCTGAGGTGTAGAGGAGTTCTGCAGTATTTGTGTACCTATTTAGCCATGTCTGCACACAAAAATAAAAAATTTACGTTTTAAAATTTAAAGAGACAGTTACGTTTTTTTCTGTTCTAATTTTTATAAAAAAATGTAAGACTTTTATTTGATTAATCATCCATTGGGAGTCAGAATGGACCAAGAGGCCCTGCAAAGTGTCACTTATTCCTTATGTTTTTAATGCCAATGTGGAACCACCAATCCCTTTCTGTTCCTCATGTGTTGAGAGAATTTTAAATTATAGGGATATACTTTTTTCGGAGCCAAATTCTTGTAAGGCGGATGCTGTTCAGGAGTCTATTGACAATGTTCAATATATGCCGCAACTGTCTCCTCAAGTGTCCCAAATTTTATCGCCCACACATGAAGTGCCCCGCGCTTCCTCTTAAATTCCACCTGGAGTTACCTTGCAAGACATCACTTCTCTAATGTCATCGGCGGTATCTGATGCATTGTCTGTTTTTCCCATGCTGCAGGGAAAGCACAAGAGGAAATGTATTCAATCAGGAATAAAAGTTGCTGATACAGTAGTGGCTATTCCGAATGTTTCTTCCCAGAAGCCTGAAGAGGAAGATACTTTGGTAGTATCTGAGGGGGAAATCTCAGACTCAGACAGAGTAAATGCCTTTATCTGATACTGAAAGTTGTTTCCTTCAGTTTAAGCTTGAACACCTCTGTTTGTTACTTAAGGAGGTTTTAGCTACCCTGGATGACTCTGACACTACCGCATAGTCAATCCCTAAAAGTCCAGTAAAATAAACAAGTATTTTGAAAGTATTTCCTGTTACCAGAAAGGGCTAGAGATTATTGCTAAGGATATGGGAGAAACCGGGTATCCCTTTTTCTCCATCTCCTATTTTAAAAGGATGTTTTCCTATAGCAGACTCTATCAAGGAGTCCTTGGCAGACCGTACCCAAGGTGGAAGGGGCAATTTCCATGCTAGCCAGAGAACTACTATTCCCATAGAGGATAGTTGTTCCTTTAAAGATCCTATGGATAAGAAGTTGGAGGGGTTGCTCAAAGAATGTATGTACACCAGGGTTTACAACGGCAACCTGCGGTGCTAACGTCATTAGTGAGGCAGCATACTGGTTTGATGCGTTGTCTGATTCTATTCGGACAGACACTCCCCTCGAAGAAATCCAGTATAGGATAAAGGCCTTTAAGTTAGCCAACTCCTTTATACAGATGCTTCCTTTCAGGTTATTAAGCTGGGAGCTAAGATTTCGGGCTTTGCCATATTGGCCCGCAGAGCGTTATAGTTGGTCTGCAGATGTCTCATCAAGTCTAAACTTTTGGCGATTCCTTACAAGGGAAAGACCTTGTTTTGGACCTGGTTTGACGGAGATAATTCTGATATTACGGGAGGTAAGGGACATTCCCTCCCTCATGATAAGAGAAATAAACAAAAAGGACGTCAGAGTAATTTTCGTTCCTTTGGAAATTTCAAGGAAAATCCTTCCACTCCCTCTTCCAAGCGTGAGCAGTCCAAGCCTTCCTGGAGACCCAATCAGTCTTGGAATAGGGGAAAGCAATCCAAGAAGCTTGTTGTTGAATCAAAGACAGCATGACGGGCCTGCCTCCGATCTAGGACCGGATCTTGTGGGGGCAGGCTTCCTTCATTCAAGCTTGGGTTCGAGATGTTCAAGATCCCTGGGCGGTGGACGTTGTGTCCCAGGGATACAAACTGGAGTTCAAAACTTTTCCTTCCAGGGGCAGGTTTCAGCTTTCAAGATTATCTGCAGACCAGACAAAAAGAGAGGCGTTCTTACACATATACGGAACCTCTCCGACCTTGGAGTGATAGTTCCTGTTCCAATGCAGGAACGAGGTCTGGGATTCTATTCCAATCTGTTTGTGGTTCCCAAGAAGGAGGGAACCTTCAGACCAATTTTAGATCTCATGAGTCTAATCAAGTTTCTAAGAGTGCTGTACTTCAAGATGGAAACTATTTGTTTCATTCTTCCTTGGTCCAAGAGGGTCAGTTAATATTTAAAGGATGCTTACTTGCATGTTTCTAAGTTTGCCTTTCTAGACAAACACTTCCATTCATGGCTCTTCCATTTGGCCTTGCCACAGCTCCCAGAGTTTTCTCAACTCTCGGATAGGTGAATTTGGAAAATAGTTCCTTAGTTCCAACTACAAGGGTAGTTTTTCTTGGTATCCATAATAGACTCCTTATCAATTAAAATTTTTCTGACAGAAATCAGGAAATCAAGGATTTTATTTCTTGCCTAGCTCTTCAGTCCTCCCCTCAGCCATCAGTGGCTCAGTGCAAATTACGATTGCGATTACAGCTGGAGCAGGAGACAAGGGCTTCTCTACTTTCGTGGTTGTCTCTGGATCATCTCTCCCAGGGAACTTGCTTTAGCAGACCCTCCTGGGTGATTGTGACAACAGACCGCCAGCCTTCTGGGATGGGGAAGCAGTCTGGGGCTTCATAAAGACTCAGGAAGCATGGACACGGTCGGAGACTGTTCTATAAACGTTCTAGAGCGGAGAGCAACCTTCAATGCTCTTCTGGCCTGGTCACAGCTAGACGCGGCACAGTTCATCAGGTTCCATTCGGACAATATATCATCAGTGGCTTACATTAAACAGCATATCCAAGATCATTTAGTGGGCGGAGACCCACAATTGCTGTCTGTCAGCGATCCTCATTCCAGGAGTGGACAACTGGGAGACGGACTTCCTAAACAGGCAGATTTTTCACCCGGGGGAGTGGGAACTCCATCCGGAAGTGTTTTCCAGCTTGATTCTTAGATGGGTTCAGCCGGAATTGGACCTCATGGCATCTCGGCAGAATGCCAAGCTTCCAAGGTACGGGTCAAGCTCAAGGGACCCTCAAGCTATACTGATAGACGCTCTGGCGGTACCTTAGAATTTCAGTCTCAAATTCCTTTTTCCTCCTTTTGCTGCTCGATTCAAGCAGGAGAGGGCGTCAGTGATCCTGAATGCACCAGCGTGGCCCCACAGGATTTGGTATGCAGACCTGGTGGACATGTCATCTCTTCCACCTTGGAGATTTCCATTGAGGAATGACCTTCTACTTCAAGGGTCCTTCCTTCATCCAAATTTAACTGACTGCTTGGAGATTGATCGCTTAATTTTATCCAAGTGTGGATTTTCAGAGGGGACTCTGTTTGAGCCGCTGCATTCCTTAGATATTAAGTGGTCATCTTCGAAGATTTTGTTTCTTATTATTATTTCCTCTGCTCGTAGAGTGTCAGAGCTCTCGGAATTACAGTGTGAGTCTCCTTACCTTACTTTTTATCGGATAAGGTGGTTTTACGTACCATGTTAGGATTTTTTTCAATAATGTAATTTTTTATCTGGAACATTAATCAGGAGATTATTGCTCCTTCTTGTGCCCTAATCCTTCTTCTTGGAAATAACAGTTTTTGCACTATTTGGACGTGGTTTGTGTTCTAAAATTTTACTTACAGGTGACTAAGCATTTTTGTAAGTCTTCTTCCTTACTTGTGGTTTTCTCCGGAAAACGTAAGGGACAGAAAGCTACGGCTGCTTTTCTTTCTTTATGGCTGAATAGTATCATACGTTTTGCCTATGATAATTGTTTGGACAGCAACCTCCAGAGACAGTTACAGCTCATTCCCACGAGGGCTGTTGATTTCTCATGGGCATTCAGAAGTGAAGCTTCTATGAAACAGATTTGCAAGGCTGCATCTTGGTCCTCTCTTCACTCTTCTTCAAATTCTATAGATTTGACTTTTTGGCCTCAGCTGAGGTCGTTTTTGGGGAGAAAGGTTCTTCAAGCAGTTTGTGCCTTCAGTTTAGGTTTCCTGTCTTGTCCCTCCCTTATCATCTGTGTACTCTAGCTTGGGTATTGATTCCCAACAGTAATTAATGATGATCCATGGACTCATCGTGTCATTAGAAAGAAAAGAAAATGTATGCTTACCTGATAAATTTGTTTATTTCTTGAAACAATGAATCCACGGCCCGCCCTGTTTTTTAAGACAGGTTGTTGATATGTGATAAACTTCAGACACCTCTGCACCTTATTGCTTCCTTTCTTTCCTTTACTTTGGTCGAATGACTGGGGTGGGAGGGAAGGGAGGTGATATTTAACAGCTTTGCTGTGGTGCTCTTTGCCGCCTCCTGCTGGGCAGGAGTGATATTCCCAAAAGTAATTAATGATGATCCGTGGATTCATCGTGTCAAGAAAGAAAGAAATTTATCAGGTAAGCATAAATTTTTTTATTCTAGCAATCCAGTTGTTTAGATCTGCATGAAGCTGTGTGCAAGATTGGCTTGGGACTGTGGCATAACATGAATGCCTTTAGGAAATAGACTTTTAATTGATCAGCAAAAGAAAAAAAAACCTAAAAGAACCAGTTCCTTATTTGTGGGTTGCCTGTTTACTTGTACATGGTAACAATAAAAACGTACTGATAAAAGTGATGTCTTCTGTTAGTACCCTCAGAAACTGAGATATAATAAAAAAACAGGGAAGTGAAAGCCACGAAAATAAAAATCAGGAAGTTAAATTGGTACCAGTATTCCTGTGCTACCACACATGAGGTAAGAAATTAATTAATCTAAACAACTAAAACTAGAGTTCCTTATGATTGGGTAAGTATCAAAGCAAAATATATGAAGACATTTCCTGGTAATACAGTAATGTATTACTGAGAGAGCAGAGTTTTCTCTGAATGCCGCTTGCATCTACTGAACTGACTGAACTTATGTAGAGCACTGGCTATCTGTTTTGTGCAACATCGTAACAGTGATTTTAGGTTTACTTTGTATCACAAAAAACAATCTATGGTTCTAGTAGAAGAAGTCATCATGAAGGTGAAGCTCATGTTATTTGAAAGGAAGAAAAAAGTCTGGCAATGGCAGCCTTAGAGTATTTCAGCTCTGTTCTGCAATAGGGATGATGAACCATCATGTAACTAAAAGAAATAGTACTTTCAAAATTAAACTTTCATGGATTAGATAGAGTATAACTTCCAATGCACTTTTCTGTTATCAAGTTTGCTTTGTTCTCTTTGTATCTTTGTTGAGGAGTAAACCTAGGAAGGCTCATGTGAGATCAGGGCTGTACATCTGTCATAAGCACTCTATGCAGGCAGTCTGTAGCATTGTCATACCATATACAACTAAAGACGTGCACCGTAAAAAATCTTATTTGGATACATCCTTTAACGATCATTAGTATTGTCAGGGAAGAATGCAAATATTAAACACATATATGGCATTAGTTCATAAAGATGGTGTTCAGCATGAGATACCTGATCACTGGCTATTTGTCTCCAAAAAACTATAAGAAGCAATAGGACGTCATGGGGAGGGCTCTATTCTTTATAACTAAAACACAGAAGGAACATAAGCTCAGATAACTAATTGCTAAACTTTATTCGTGTAATAAAGAAAATAAGCACATGATCTTTATGTAGTCAAGAAGGATTTTCTGGCCTGTAACAAAACAGAAATCACATGTTCTGATTATCATGTATTCTTGTGAATCAGGGATTCAGTAAAAAAACAGCCAGTGCAAGAAATTAAAGGGATATGAAACCCAACATTTTTCTTTCATGATTCAGATAGAGCTTGCAATTTTAAGCAACTTTCTAATTTACTTCTATTATCAATCACCTAGATTATGAGTTTTGCATTAGAGGCTGTGCGGTGCTAACGAGCAGTTTATGCTCACCGCTCACTTACAGACAGCGCTGGTATTACGGGTTTTTACAAACCAAACAAGAAGTGAGCGTTAAGCAAAATTTTACTCATTACCGCACTCCAATACCAGCGCTGTTTACGTTAGCGGTGAGCTGGTGTAACATACTCGTGCACGATTTCCCCATAGGAATCAACGGGGAGAGCCGGCTGGAAAAAAGTCTAACACCTGCAAAAAAGCAGCGTAAAACTCCTTAACGCAGCCCCATTGATTCCTATGGGGAAATACATTCTATGTCTACACCTAACACCCTAACATGAACCCCAAGTCTAAACACCCCTAATCTTACACTTATTAACCCCTAATCTGCCGTCCCTGACATCGCCGACACCTACATTATAATTATTAACCCCTAATCTGCCGCTCCGGACACCGCCGCCACCTACATTATACTTATGAACCCCTAATCTGCTGCCCCCAACATCGCCAACACCTACATTATATTTATTAACCCCTAATCTGCTGCCCCCAATGTCACCGCAACCTACGTACACTTTTTAACCCCTAATCTGCCGCCCCCAACGTCGCCGCCAAACATATTAACCCCTAAACCGCTGCACTCCCGCCTCGCAAACATTATTTAAATATTATTAACCCCTAATCTGCTGCCCTAACATCACCAACACCTACCTACATTTATTAACCCCTAATCTTGCCACCCCCAACGTCGCCGCCACTTTATTAAAGTTATTAACCCCCTAAACCTAAGTCTAACCCTAAACCTAACACCCCCTAACTTAAATATAATTAAAGAAATCGAAAAAAAATTTCCTATCATTAACTAAATTATTCCTATTTAAAACTAAATTCTTACCTATAAAATAAACCCTAAGCTAGCTACAATATAACTAATAGTTACATTGTAGCTAGCCTAGGCTTTATTTTTATTTTACAGGCAAGTTTGTATTTATTTTAACTAGGTAGAATAGTTACTAAATAGTTATTAACTATTTAATAACTACCTAGAATAAATAAATACAAAAGTACCTGTAAAATAAAACCTAACCTACAATTACAGTTACAATTACACCTAACACTACACTATAATTAAATTATTTCCATAAATTAAATACAATTAAATTAAATTATCTAAAGTACAAAAAAAAAACACTAAAATTACAGAAAATAATAAACAAATTACAATTTTTAAAACTAATTACACCCTAATCTAATCCCCCTAACAAAATAAAAAAGCCCCCCCAAAATAAAAAAAAAGCCCTACCCTACACTAAATTACAAATAGCCCTTAAAAGGGCCTTTTGCGGTGCATTGCCACAAAGTAATCAGCTGTTTTACCTGTAAAAATTTTTACAAATCCCCCCCCAACATTAAAACGCACCACCCATACAACCAACCCTACTCTAAAACCCACCCAATAACCCCTTAAAAAAAACTAACACTAACCCCTTGAAGATCACCTTACTGGGAGAAGTCTTCATCGAACCGGGCCGAAGTCCTCAACGAAGCCAGGAGATGTCTTCATCCAAGCCAGGCGAAGTGGTCCTCCAGACGGGCAGAAGTCTTCATCCAGACGGTATCTTCTATCTTCATCCATCCGGCGCGAAGCAGGTCCATCTTCAAGACATCCGACGTGGAGCATCCTCTTCATCCGACGGCTCTTCTGGAATGAAGGTTCCTTAAATGACGTCATCCAAGATGGCATCCCTTCAATTCCAATTGGCTGATAGAATTCTATCAGCCAATCGGAATTAAGGTAGAAAAAATCCTATTGGCTGATGCAATCAGCCAATAGGATTGAGCTGGCATTCTATTGGCTGTTCCAATCAGCCAGTAGAATGCAAGCTCAATCCCATTGGCTGATTGCATCAGCCAATAGGATTTTTTCTACCTTAATTCCGATTGGCTGATAGAATTCTATCAGCCAATCGGAATTGAAGGGACGCCATCTTGGATGATGTCATTTAAAGGAACCTTCATTCCAGAAGAGCCGTCGGATGAAGATGGATCTGCTCCGTGCCGGATGGATGAAGATAGAAGATGCCATCTGGATGAAGACTTCTGCCCGTTTGGAGGACCACTTTGCCCGGCTTGGATGAAGACTTCTCCCGGTAAGGTGATCTTCAAGGGGTTAGTGTTAGTTTTTTTTAAGGGGGGATTGGGTGGGTTTTAGAGTAGGGTTGGTTGTGTGGGTGGTGGGTTTTAATGTTGGGGGGGATTTGTAATTTTTTTTTACAGGTAAAACAGCTGATTACTTTGGGGCAATGCCCCCCAAAAGGCCCTTTTAAGGGCTATTTGTAATTTAGTGTAGGGTAGGGCTTTTTTATTTTGGGCGGGCTTTTTTATTTTGTTAATTTAGGGAATTATTTAATTATAGTGTAGTGTTAGGTGTTAGTGAAATTTAGGTTAGGTTTTATTTTACAGGTAAATTTGTCTTTATTTTAACTAGGTAGTTATTAAATAGTTAATAACTATTTAATAACTATTCCTACTTAGTTAAAATAAATGCAAACTTGCCTGTAAAAATAAAAAATAACCCTAAACTAGCTACAATGTAACTATTAGTTATATTGTAGCTATCTTAGGGTTTATTTTATAGGTAAGTATTAAGTTTTAAATTAGGAATAATTTAGTTAATGATAGTTATTTTTATTTAGATTTATTTAAATTATATTTAAGTTAGGGGTGTTAGGGTTAGACTTACATTTAGGGGTTAATAACTTTAATATAGTGGCGGCAATGTTGGGGAAGGCAGATTAGGGGTTAATAAATGTATGTAGGTGTCGGCAATGTTAGGGATGGCAGATTAGGGGTTAATAATATTTATTATAGTGGCGGAGATGTCCGGTTCGGCAGATTAGGGTGAAAAAATTTATTTTAGTGTTTGCGATGTGGGGGATCTTGGTTTAGGGGTGAATAGGTAGTTTATGGGTGTTAGTGTACTTTTAGCACTTTAGTTTAAAAGTTTTTATGCTACGGCGTTGTAGTGTAAAACTCTTAACTACTGACTTTAAAATGCGGGTGATGTCTTGACAGGAGAGGGTCTACCGCTCACTTTTTGTCAAACTCGTAATACCGGCGCTATGCAAGTCCCATTGAAAAAAAGAGGGATACGCAATTTACGTAAGTGGATTTGCTGGTATTTACAAGTCTGGCCAAAAAAGTGAGCGGTACACCTGTACCTGCAAGACTCGTAATACCAGCGGGCGTTAAAAAGCAGCGTTAGGACCGGCTAACGCTGCTTTTTAAGCCTAACGCAAAACTCGTAATCTAGCCGAATGTTTCTTTGTTCTCTTGGTATCTTTATTTGAAAAAGCAGGAATGTAAGCTTAGGAGCTGGCCCATTTTTGGTTCAGCACTCCAAGCTCTACCCAGGTGCTGTACCAAAAATGGGCCGCTTTTCCAAATACAGATACCAAGATAAAATTGATAAAGGAGTAAATTAGAAAGTTGCTTAAAATTGTAGGTTCTATCTGAATCATGAAAGAAAAAATGTGGGTTTTCATATCCTTTAAGCACATATGAAAATGAAAATAACTAATGGTGATATAGAAAATCATTTAAAGTGTAAATGTTAAAATGAAGTTAAACAACTAAGCAATCTAGAAACATCCACATCCTCACGTAGATGGTAAAAAAACATTTAACACCTCCATCTTCTGAGCGTGAAACTTGCTGGGTGTTAACCAACAACTATAGTAAAACCTCAAATAAATCAGGACAAAAAACCTTATAAAAAAATGTGCCATAGACGATGGGATATTAAAGAACAGTTTAAGATGATATATGGGGATGAAGCAGAATGAAGTAATGTTTATAGATAACAATTTGGTAATATTGTAACAATAGGGATTTATCAAAATTGCTTAATAAAAACTCAGATTACTTCCTTTTTCTGCAGTCAACATCCAAATACTAAAGGAAGGAAAGTTCTTTGTGCAATAAGTTCTATGATGAAAATGTTAAAGGAATTGGAATATAAGGTATTGATAGGGGACAACACCTAAAAAGTATATATCTCAGGAGTCAGTGTAAGTATATACTAGGTATACAATATCATTTATTATTATATCAGCAGTAATCTCCAGTAAAATGTTGGAAAACTTATCTTAGCAGTTGCCAACCAATAAAATGTATATACGTCACAATTAAAATATTCCTAAATTCTTGATTAATTAAATTTATTTACACATTGAATTATATTTATGTAGAAACTAGATTATGAATCAATAATATGTCTAGGCTGTTACAATATTCTTTACAAAGCAAACCAAAATATATCTCTAAAATGAACCTTACTCACAATAGATACCACAAATGAGAATCCCAGCGCAGTCTATAATTAGCCGATAACTCTAATTCAATGCCCAATATGGATTACAAACTTATTCTGCTTAGTTTACCACTACTAGAGAAGTTTATATATAATTTGTAAGAGATTCCACAATAATAAGTCTGACTTAGAGATATGAAATACAAAGGCCTTTATATGCCAATTAATCTGGCCTGAAGTAACCTCTTTTCTCCAACATTGGTGTGTCCGGTCCACGGCGTCATCCTTACTTGTGGGATATCTCTTCCCCAACAGGAAATGGCAAAGAGTCCCAGCAAAGCTGGCCATATAGTCCCCTCCTAGGCTCCGCCCACCCCAGTCATTCTCTTTGCCGTTGCACAGGCAACATCTCCACGGAGATGGTTAAGAGTTTTTTGGTGTTTAAATGTAGTTTTTATTCTTCTATCAAGTGTTTGTTATTTTAAAATAGTGCTGGAATGTACTATTTACTCTGAAACAGAAAAGGATGAAGATTTCTGTTTGTGAGAGGAAGATGATTTTAGCAGACAGTAACTAAAATCGATTGCTGTTTCCACATAGGACTGTTGAGATGAAGTAACTTCAGTTGGGGGAAACAGTTAGCAGACTTTTCTGCTTAAGGTATGACTAGCCATATTTCTAACAAGACCATGTAATGCTGGAAGGCTGTCATTTCCCCTCATGGGGACCGGTAAGCCATTTTCTTAGTCAAACAAACAGAATAAAGGGCTTAATATGGGCTAAAAAACTGGTAGACATTTTTATGGGCTAAATCGATTGCTTTATTATGGGCATTTTATTCATATTTATGCTGACAATTCGCATTTATAAACTTGGGGAACGTTTATTAAACGGCAGGCACTATGTTAGACACCTTTTTCCAGTCAGGGGGCCTTCCTAGTTGTAGACTGAGCCTCATTTTCCGCAGCCATTACTGCGCAGTTGTTTTTTGAGAGCAGGGCATGCAGATGCATGTGTGAGGATCTGAAATTTGCTGGAAAAGCTTCTAGAAGGCGTCAATTGGTATCGTATTCCCCTCTGGGCTTGGGTTGGGTCTCAGCAAAGGCTATAGCTGGACTGTATAGGGGTTAAATTTGTAAACGGCTCCGGTTCCGTTATTTTAAGGGTTAAAACTCTGAAATTTGTGTGCAATACTCTTAATGCTTTAAGACACTGTGGTGAAATTTTTGGTAATTTTTGAACAATTCCTTCATACTTTTTCACATATTCAGTAATAAAGTGTTTTCTGTTTAAAATTTAAAGAGACAGTAACGGTTTTGTTTTTAAAACGTTTTTTTTGTGCTTTGTTGACAAGTTTAAGCCTGTTTAACATGTCTGTGCCTTCAGATAAGCTATGTTCTATATGTATGAAAGCCAATGTGTCTCCCAATTTAAATTTATGTGATAATTGTGCCATAGCGTCCAAACAAAGTAAGGACAGTACTGCCACAGATAATGAAATTGCCCAAGATGATTCCTCAGATGAGGGGAGTAAACATGATACTACATCATCTCCTACTGTGTCTACACCAGTTTTGCCCACACAGGAGGCCCCTAGTACATCTAGTGCGCCAATGCTTATTACCATGCAATAATTAACGGCTGTAATGGATAACTCCATAGCAAATATTTTATCCAAAATGCCTACTTATCAGAGAAAGCGCGATTGCTCTGTTTTAAACACTGAAGAGCAGGAGGGCGCTGATGATAATTGTTCTGTCATACCCTCACACCAATCTGAAGGGGCCATGAGGAGGTTTGTCAGATGGAGAAATTTCAGATTCAGGAAAAATTTCTCAACAAGCTGAACCTGATGTTGTGACATTTAAATTTAAATTAGGACATCTCCGTGCACTGCTTAAGGAGGTGTTATCTACTCTGGATGATTGTGACAACTTGGTCATTCCAGAGAAATTATGCAAGATGGACAAGTTCCTAGAGGTTCCGGTGCACCCCGATGCTTTTCCTATACCCAAGCGGGTGGCGGACATAGTAAATAAGGAGAGGAAAAGCCCGGCATACCTTTTGTTCCCCCCCCTATATTTAAGAAATGATTTCCTATGGTCGACCCCAGAAAGGACTTATGGCAGACAGTCCCCTAAGGTCGAGGGGTGAGTTTCTACTCTAAACAAACGCACTACTATTCCTATCGAAGATAGTTGTGCTTTCAAAGATCCTATGGATAAAAAATTGGAAGGTTTGCTTAAAAAGATTTTTGTACAACAAGGTTACCTTCTACAACCCATTTCGTGCATTGTTCCTGTCATTACAGCAGCGTGGTTCTGTTCGAGGAACTAGAAAAGTCGCTCAGTAGAGAGACTCCATAGAGGAGGTTATGGACAGAGTTCACGCACTTAAGTTGGCTAACTCTTTTATTTTAGATGCCGCTTTGCAATTAGCTAGATTACCGGCGAAAAATTCAGGGTTTGCTATCGTGGCGCGCAGAGCGCTTTGCTAAAGTCTTGGTCAGCGGGATGTGTCATCCAAGACAAAATTGCTTAACATCCCTTTCAAAGGTAAAACTCTATTTGGACCAGAATTGAAAGAGATTATTTCAGACATCACTGGGGGAAAGGGCCACGCCCTTCCACAAGATAGGCCTTTCAAGGCCAAAAAATAAGTCTAATTTCGTTCCTTTCGCAATTTCAGGAACGGACCGGCCTCTAATTCTGCATCTCTAAGCAAGAGGGTAATGCCTCACAACCCAAACCAGCCTGGAAACCGATGCAAGGCTGGAACAAGGGTAAGCAGGCCAAGAAGCCTGCCGCTGCTAACAAAACAGCATGAAGGAGTAGCCCCCGATCCGGGACCGGATCTAGTGGGGGCAGACTCTCTCTCTTTGCTCAGGCTTGGGGCAAGAGATGTTCAGGATCCCTGGGCGCTAGAAATAGTTTCTCAAGGTTATCTCCTGGAATTCAGGGAACTACCCCCAAGGGGAAGGTTCCACATGTCTCACTTATCCTCAAACCAAATAAAGAGACAGGCGTTCTTACATTGTGTAGAAGACCTGTTAAAGATGGGAGTGATACACCCAGTTTCCAATAAAGGAACAAGGAATGGGATTTTATTCCAATCTGTTCGCAGTTCCCAAAAAAGAGGGAACTTTCAGACCAATTTTGATTTGAAGATCCTAAACAAATTTCTCAGGGTACCATCGTTCAAGATGGAAACCATTCGAACGATTCTACCCACTATCCAGGAAAGTCAATTTATGACTACCGTGGATCTAAAGGATGCATACCTACATATTCCTATCCACAAAGAACATCATCAGTTCCTAAGGTTCGCTTTTCTGGACAAGCATTACCAGTTTTGTGGCCCTCCCATTCGGGTTAGCCACTGCTCCAAGATTTTTCACAAAGGTACTAGGGTCCCTTCTAGCGGTCTAAGACCGAGGGCATTGCAGTAGTACCTTACTTGGGACGACATTCTAATACAAGCGTCGGCCCTGTCAAAAGCAAAAGGCTCATACAGACATCGTTCTGGCCTTTCTCAGATCACACGGATGGAAGGTGAACATAGAAAAAAGTTCTCTGTCTCCGTCGACAAGAGTTCCCTTCTTGGGAACAATAATAGATTCCTTAGAAATGAGGATTTTTCTGACAGAGGTCAGAAAATCAAAACTTCTAAGCTCTTGTCAAGTTCTCATTCTGTTCCTCGTCCTTCCATAGCGCAGTGCATGAAGTAGTAGGGTTGATGGTTGCAGCAATGGACATAGTTCCTTTTGCACGAATTCATCTAAGACCATTACAAACTGTGCATGCTCAAACAGTGGAATGGGGACTATACAGACTTGTCTCCAATGATTCAAGTAGATCAGAAGACCAGAGATTCACTCCGTTGGTGGCTGACCCTGGACCATCTGTCCCAGGGAATGAGCTTCGCAGACCAGAGTGGGTCATTGTCACGACCGACGCCAGTCTAGTGGGCTGGGGCGCGGTCTGGGAATCCCTGAAAGCTCAGGGTCTATGGTCTCGGGAAGAGTCTCTTCTCCCGATAAACATTCTGGAACTGAGAGCGATATTCAATGCTCTCAGGGCTTGGCCTCAACTAGCAAAGGCCAGATTCATAAGGTTCCAATCAGACAACATGACAACCGTTGCGTATATGAATCATCAGGGGGGAACAAGGAGTTCCCTGGCGATGAAAGAAGTGACCAAAATAATTCAATGGGCGGAGGATCACTCCTGCCACCTGTCTGCGATCCACATCCCAGGAGTGGAAAACTGGGAGGCGGATTTTCTGAGTCGTCAGACATTCCATCCGGGGGAGTGGGAACTCCATCCGGAGATCTTTGCCCAAATAACTCAATTATGGGGCATTCCAGACATGGATCTGATGGCGTCTCGTCAGAACTTCAAGGTTCCTTGCTACGGGTCCAGATCCAGGGATCCCAAGGCGACTCTAGTAGATGCACTAGTAGCACCTTGGACCTTCAACCTAGCTTATGTATTTCCACCGTTTCCTCTCATTCCCAGGCTGGTAGCCAGGATCAATCAGGAGAGGGCCTCGGTGATCTTGATAGCTCCTGCGTGGCCACGCAGGACTTGGTATGCAGACCTGGTGAATATGTCATCGGCTCCACCATGGAAGCTACCTTTGAGACAGGACCTTCTTGTTCAGGGTCCATTCGAACATCCAAATCTGGTCTCCCTCCAGCTGACGGCTTGGAGATTGAACGCTTGATTCTATCGAAGCGTGGGTTTTCAGATTCTGTGATAGATACTCTGGTTCAGGCCAGAAAACCGGTAACTAGAAAGATTTACCATAAAATATGGAAAACATATATCTGTTGGTGTGAATCCAAAGGATTCCCATGGAATAAGATAAAAATTCCTAAGATTCTCTCCTTTCTACAAGAAGGTTTGGAGAAAGGATTATCTGCAAGTTCTCTAAAGGGACAGATCTCTGCTTTATCTGTCTTACTACACAAAAGACTGGCAGCTGTGCCAGATGTTCAAGCATTTGTTCAGGCTCTGGTTAGGATCAAGCCTGTTTACAGACCTTTGACTCCTCCCTGGAGTCTAAATCTAGTTCTTTCAGTTCTTCAAGGGGTTCCGTTTGAACCTTTACATTCCATAGATATTAAGTTACTATCTTGGAAAGTTTTGTTTTTGGTTGCAATTTCTTCTGCTAGAAGAGTTTCAGAGTTATCTGCTCTGCAGTGTTCTCCGCCCTATCTGGTGTTCCATGCAGATAAGGTGGTTTTGCGTACTAAGCCTGGTTTTCTTCCTAAGGTTGTTTCTAACAAAATATTAACCAGGAGATAGTTGTACCTTCTTTATGTCCGAATCCAGTTTCAAAGAAGGAACGTTTGTTACACAATTTGGACGTAGTCCGTGCTCTAAAATTCTATTTAGAGGCTACAAAAGATTTCAGACAAACATCTTCCTTGTTTGTTGTTTATTCTGGTAAAGGAGAGGTCAAAAAGCGACTTCTACCTCTCTTTCCTTTTGGCTTAAAAGCATCATCCGATTGGCTTATGAGACTGCCGGACGGCAGCCTCCTGAAAGAATCACAGCTCACTCCACTAGGGCTGTGGCTTCCACATGGGCCTTCAAGAACGAGGCTTCTGTTGACCAGATATGTAAGGCAGCGACTTGGTCTTCACTGCACACTTTTGCCAAATTTTACAAATTTTATACTTTTTGCTTCTTCGGAGGCTATTTTTGGGAGAAAGGTTTTGCAAGCTGTGGTGCCTTCCGTTTAGGTAACCTGATTTGCTCCCTCCCTTCATCCGTGTCCTAAAGCTTTGGTATTGGTTCCCACAAGTAAGGATGACGCCGTGGACCGGACACACCCAATGTTGGAGAAAACAGAATTTATTCTTAACAGATAAATTAAATTATACAAAGGTGTGTCCGGTCCACGGCCCGCCCTGGTTTTTTAATCAGGTCTGATGAATTATTTTCTCTAACTACAGTCACCACGGTACCATATAGTTTCTCCTATATATATTTCCTCCTGTCCATCGGTCGAATGACTGGGGTGGGCAGAGCCTAGGAGGGACTATATGGCCAGCTTTGCTGGGACTCTGCCATTTCCTGTTGGGGAAGAGATATCCCACAAGTAAGGATGACGCCGTGGACCGGACACACCGTTGGAGAAAGTAATTTATCAGGTAAGCATAAATTCTGTTATTTAGCCACTATAAAATAAATTCTAAAATATATCACAATAGCTACAAATAACTTAATAAATATTAATGCCTGACCCTCTTCTCAATAACAATTCACTTAGCGCTAGTATATTTATTTCTGGATCATGCAAGGCTATGAACCATATATTAAAATGCAAATATCCTTTTAAATCATTGGCTACAATTAGACTACAGTAACAGCTTTAGAGTACCTTGATTTAAATAATAAATATACAATTGCTTATACTTTACCAGATCAGTTCAGTTAATATCCAAATATGTCTATCGTCATATTTTTAGAGGAATTATGCACAATTGGAAGAGACTTTAATCCTGCTAATCTCTTATCCACAAAGAGTGTCCCAACGAATTTGTCTTACAGAAAACTGTGTTTGCACACTCTTGTCTCTCTGTAAGCAAAAATGGCAGCAAACAGGATTGCAACAGTCACCAAGAAAAAATTCCAGCCAAAAAAGCCCCATTCTGTGTGTGCAAGGAGTTTTTGTCTGAGACCAAACTCCTCCACATTTCTTAATCATTAGATAGATTTGGATAGGCATTTTCTCTCATTGGCTACTGGGAATGCCATTTTCAACAGCCAAATATCTTTTGGTTGTAGTAGTGGATTTAGGCCATTGGGGACAACAGACAAAGGAAAACAGTTTCATTATCAATATATATAGATATTCTTATATATTTGTATCAAATGCCTATTATACATTTATAGTCTCCTAGTTTTAATAAACTATATGCTCCATACATGGCCTATCTAGTCTGACTGAGCATGTAATTATAAGTCTAAACATGAGTATATTACTTATAATAGTTAAAAAATGCGCTTAAAGTTAAATTTTTATGAGTGGACTAGTAGTATGAATCAAATAAAATATATATGTTATATTTATATTTTGTATATCAGTTCATTGGATTTCTGGAAAACAAAGAAAATGTATTTATTTTGAAATAAATTGGTTAAACATTTTTAAATTGGCTATATAGCTACTTATTATATTCGGCAAATACTTACCTAATATGCCACTGCTAGGCATTTTCTCTCAGATCCACAAATACACATTTATACAATTTATTTGGACAGTCTGAGGGACATATTAAATATTTGAAAACTATATAGATAATTTGTCTAAATTTAAAATCCTCCAGATTCTTATGCTTTCAAAAAGACATACGGCGAGATTACGAGTCTTTGTCGGTAAGGCTTGCGGGGCTAACAAGCCTTCTTTCCCACCGCTCCCTTAAAACAACGCTGGTATTACAGGTTTTTTTAAACCCGGCGTTAGCCACAAAAAGGTGAGAGTAGAGCAAAATTTAGCTCCACATCTCACCTCAATACCAGCATTGCTTACGGTAGCGGTGAGCTGGCTTAACATGCTTGTGCACGATTTCCCCATAGGAAACAATGGGGCTGAGCTGGCTGAAAAAAAACCTAACACCTTCAAAAAAGCAACGTCCAGCTTCTAACGCAGCCCCATTATTTCCTATGGGGAAAATAAATCTATGTCTACACCTAACACCCTAACATGAACCCCGAGTCTAAACACCCCTAATCTTACACTTATTAACCCCTAATCTGCCGCCCCGCTATTGCTGACACCTACATTATATTATTAACCCCTAATCTGCCGCTCCGGACACCGCCGCCACCTACATTATCCCTATGAACCCCTAATCTACTGCTCCCAACATCGCCGCCACCTACATTATAGTTATTAACCCATAATCTGCCCCCCCCAACGTCGCCGCAACTATATTAAATTTATTAACCCCTAATCTTGTGACCCCAACGTCGCCGCTACTATATTAAATTTATTAACCCCTAAACCTAAGTCTAACCCTAAGTCTAACTATGGTTAAATTAAACTAAATGAATTTAACATAATTAAAAAAAAATATCGGATTTAAAACTAAATACTTACCTATAAAATAAACCCTAAGCTAGCCACAATATAACTAATAGTAGGAATTTATATTTATTTTACAGGCAACTTTGTACTTATTTTAACTAGGTACAATAGTTATTAAATAGTTATTAACTATTTAATAACTACCTAGCTAAAATAAGTACAAAATTACCTGTAAAATAAATCCTAACCTAAGTTACAATTACACCTAACACTACACTATCATTAAATAAATTACCTAAACTACCTACAATTAATTACAATTAAATTAAATAAACTAAATTACGAAAAAAAAACTAAATTACAGAAAATAAAAAAAGAATTACAAGAATTTTAAACTAATTACTCCTAATCCCCCTAATAAAATAAAAAAGCCCCCCAAAATAATAAAATTCCCTACCCTATACTAAATTACAAATAGCCCTTAAAAGGGCCTTTTGCGGGGCATTGCCCCAAAGTAATCAGCTCTTTCACCTGTAAAAAAAAATACAATACCCCCAACATTAAAACCCACCACCCACACACCCAAACCTACTCTAAAACCCACCCAATCCCCCCTTAAAAAAACCTAACACTACCCCCTTGAAGATCACCCTACCTTGAGCCGTCTTCACCCAGCCGGGCACAAGTGGTCCTCCAGAGGGTCCGAAGTCTTCATCCTATCCGGCCAGAAGAGGCCATCCTGACCGGCAGAAGGCTTCATGCAGACGGCATCTTCTAATTATAGTGTAATGTTAGGTGTAATTGTAACTTAGGTTAGGGTTTATTTTACAGGTACTTTTGTACTTATTTTAGCTAGGTAGTTAGTAAATAGTTAATAACTATTTACTAACTATTCTACTTAGTTAAAATAAATACAAACTTGCCTGTAAAACAAAAATAAACCCTAAGCTAGATACAATGTAACTATTAGTTATATTGTAGCTATCTTAGGGTTTATTTTATAGGTAAGTATTTAGTTTTAAATAGGAATTATTTAGGTAATGATAGTAAGTTTTATTTAGATTTATTTTAATTATATTTAAGTTAGGGGGTGTTAGGGTTAGACTTAGGTTTAGGGGTTAATAACTTTAGTATAGTGGCGGTGACGTTGGGGGGCGGCAGATTAGGGGTTAATAACTATAATGTAGGTTGCGATGTTAGGGACAGCAGATTAGGGGTTAATAATTTTATTTTAGTGTTTGCAATGTTGGAGGGCCTCGGTTTAGGGGTTAATAGGTAGTTTATGGGTGTTAGTGTACTTTTTAGCACTTTAGTTATGAGTTTTATGTTACAGCTTTGCAGCGCAAAACTCATAACTACTGACTTTGTTTACGGTATTGATCTTGGCGATACCGCTCACCTTTTGGCCTCTCAGGCAGACTCGTAATACCGGCGCTATGGAAGTTCCATTGAAAAAAGACTTTACTCAAATTGTGTAAGTTAATTTGCGTTACGGCCAAAAATGTGTGTGGTGCCCCTAATCTTTTAGATTCATAAAATAACTCAACCTTTTCATCCAAGATGAGCTCTTCATGAAGGTTCAGTGCTTCGTCCTTATGCTTGACAGGGCAGACTGAACAAATCTATATGAGGCAGATGATTTATGAGCTGGCGAAAAACTTTAATTAATCAAGCTAGAATACAAGAGTCTGCGGTTATGGGAAACATAATTTTCAATGATTCTAGTTCTCTGAAATAAAGTGGGTGTAATCTACAGTGATCATTAAGACAAAAAGCAAACGTTTGCATAGCATCCTCACAACTCCTTGGGATGTGCCTTTAGTCCTACATTTTTTGACTCCCTTTGAGTGGTTGAGGCTTTCCTGTTACTAACAGTATCAACATAAAACTCTATCTCAAAGGGGACATTGCACTCAAATAATTTCTATCATTCATTTGCAAACCAAGTTAAAGTTTGTTGACATTTATGCCTAAACAAATTTACATTAATATAGCAGTATCTGCTTTTCTCACTAATGCTCATTGGTTGATAGGTACTTCTTACAAAAATCCACCCGTACTAGTTGCGAGAGATTCCTTTTAAGTATCTTTGGTGTATGAGCAAGGAGTCCTGGAAGTAATGGTATGGCCCCCACAGATCCCTGATTTCCACATCAATTTGGTCTAGGATTTAATTAAGAAACAGAAGAAACCGAGGCTGCCTAAATCCAAAGGACTGGGTTTAGTTTTCCAAGACATTTGGAACAACCTACCTGTTGAATTCCTTAAAATGTGTTCAAGTGTATCTAGAATAATGAATGCTGTTTTGAAGGCAAAGGGTGGTCACACCAAATATTGTGTATGTGCATCCACCATTTACCAGCTACTTAGCCTACCTAGATATGCTTTCCAACAAAGAATACAAAAAGAACTAAGGTTTTATGTCCCTTTAAATATTTATCAGGATAAGGCAGTGCTGAACACAGTTCAAGATTTTCTTTCAAAGTCATCAAACTGAATTAATGAAAAGGAGCCATAACAAAAGACTTAATACTTTGGTGGGATGTCTGAATATCAGTGCCTGGAGACATAAGGGCCCACAATTCTAGAGCAGTTACCACTTCCTTGGAAGCCAAAGCTAATTTCTTATTTGTAGACATCATTCTAGTCAACACTACACACCTTATATTTTATTGGATTGTCTATGTTGTTTCTCTGTATTTTTCATACCCAGTTGTTTTCTTGTACTGCTCTGGTATTCAAATGTTAGTAAATTGTATTCTGTTGAAGAAATGTCAAATGTATTACCTGAAATGCAGTAACTTCAGTTTTATCTCTCAGTACAATAGAAACACTCATCAACAACTGATCACCACCACCACCAAGTTAATATTTATTTTATGGCAGTCACACAAGAGTGAGGGTGATTTAAAAGGTGCTACAATAACACTTTCAAATGGGCTGGAGACTCTCTCTCCCTCCCAACCTCATTGGGAGGTTATTGCTGTTACATCTTGTGAACATATATTTTCTATAGTCAGGACTTGCAGTGCCGACATTTTCGTTATAGGTGGCAGTTTCAGTAGGTAAAGGCATCTATTTCAAATAACAAAATAAATGGAAAGGAGTTGTAAACCATTTAGTAAACTCCAGCAGGTAAAACATATAACTGAGAACATTTTACAGTACAATGTCCCTTTAAAGGGACAGTAAAGTCTTAATTAGATATTCACAATTCAGGCAGAGCATACAATTTTAAACAACTTTCCAATTTACTTCTATTATTTTATTTGCTTCCTTTTCTTGTTGTCCTTTGCTAAAAGGTTTATCTAGGTAAGCTTAGGAACAGCAAAGAACTTAGGTTCTAGCTGCTGATTGGTGGCACTGCTGCTCCTTCAACAAATGATACCAAGAGAATGAAGCAAATGTGATAATAGAAGTAAACTGGAAAGTTGTTTACAATTGTATGTTCTACCTCATAAAAGAAAAATTGGGGTTTCATGCCCCTGTAAGACTTCTGGAATGGCTATTACATTGTTCATCATTCAAATCATAGGTCCTGGTAAATGCTCGTCCTGTACTGAGTAAACAAAAAAAACTTTATTAATTTTAAGGTAAGAAATTTCTATTTTTAATATGCTCAACATCATAAGAGGAAAAGAAGATCTGAAGAGTAATTTCTCAATTCATAAACAGGAACATTGTGTTTAAATGATAAACTTGCTTTCTATTGACAGGGCAGTTTATTTCTGACAAACTCACATTTACCGGTAATAAGAAAAACAACAAAACCCTTTCATTTCTCCCTGGCTGCAGGAGATACATGTATTGGACACTTCAGTTGCAGGTGTGCACTCTGACACTTTGAGCACCAGGGCCGGATTGGCCTACCAGGGTATCAGGAGATTTCCTGGTGGGCTGCTGCAGCTGGGGCTGGAAAGCTACAATTCAAAGGGGTGATGCAATTGGGTTGTAGGGCTGTTATATAACATCAATCTGACATTTGTATTTAATACAAAGTAATATAATTTAATTCTGAAAAAATATTGGGGAAGGAGTGTCCCAGTAAACCCCTGACTCAACGGAAAATAGGGCTGGTCTTCATATTTTTCCAGGGCTGCTTTTTATTCCCAGTCCAGCCCTGTTGAGCACTGGGGCAGTCAGTAAAAAAATGACTCCATCAACATTTGTATATTTTATTATCACAATAGCTTTTTATACTGCAATAAATGGTAATAAGTTACTAAGTGACACATCTTTTCTGTAATCATTTTATTTATACATGTTACAATTTGGTAAAATAAAATGCATAGTAAAATCAGATTAATAATGCAAGCTTTAAATAAAAAAACATTAAAAAAAATATTAAGCTATATGGTAAATATATCTTAAAAAGCAACATTTATGCAAACATCAACCAAACCTTGGGCATCTATACTATGCACTTAATTTTATAACAAGTGATATGCAAAATTTAATAATTTATATATATTTTTAAATTCAGAAAACATTTTGCAGCCCATACAAAAGCATATATAAAACATATAAGTAACGTTATATTTATAGCAGCTATGTTTGGATATGTATCCTAGATACACATTTCCATATATCCATATACTATTTTGGCATGCAATAGATAAATGCTGTTTATCAAAACGAAGACAGAACAGATTTTGTATTATTCACTTTTAAATTTGTACTTTCAGAATATACGGCTACTACTAAAAATTCCAAATGCATTCATATAATCATCACTTATAATCTTGTAACTGATGTATTCTCAAGAACAGAATTATTCCTGAACAACTGAGTATAGTCAATATCAGTTTTGCCAAAATACACAATATGTATTTATTTATTTTTTTGCTATGTATATTAAAAAGTCCATTAATTACATCAAAAGAGCAAACTCTAGTTAAAAAAACAATTTTATCTTTCTGGAGATAGAAAACATAATCACAAAATCTGTAAATCTTTTTATATGACAGTTGGCACTAAATTATCAATGCTGTGGCATTCTACTGATTATTCTAGCACCAAAACTGCTTAACATTCTATACAAAACAAGTCATCTCACATCTCACAACCAGTTGCAACTGCACTTTATATGTAGATCTGTTATAGAACTTAAACTGTGTTTTTCTGTTCTAGATAAAATTGGTAACGTTGGATGACTGCAAGGTGGTGACACAGCTTGGTACAATATAAGGAAATTAATTTATTTTTGCATTGAGTGCTTGCAATATTTAAAGAAATACTGAATAAAAATCTTGAAAATGTTGTTTAAACCCTTAAAACATCCTAACAAGGTATTATGTAGTTTCTTTTACCTGCATAGGCATGAAGTCAGACAATTTAATACTTTTGGCAATTGGCAAACGTGTATATTTTAGGCTATATAACAGTAGATTAATACAATTTGCTACAAAAGAGAGTAAAGTGGTCCAAAATCTATTGAAATTTAGTGTTTGCATAGCAATATATAGAAGATGGGATATTCTAAAAATTCAGTCTAACAAAATCTAGTCTAGTGCCAAGGTTATTGAGTTACATGAAGTATACTTATGCCTATTTTATTAGATGTGAATAACTTCCTCTATCAATAGTCACTGTATTTTTTAATTGTATATTCCATTAGATATGTAAAACATTTTCTATATATACTTTCACAATTTAGGAACTACATTTTTTTTCTAATGCAACAGTTTCCAAACTGTCCTAAAACCATAATGAAGTATAAAAGTCGTATGAATAAGCATCAATATGATATTTACAAATTGGCACAAATCATATATAACACTTGATAAACCCATGTTCATCCTCCATAAAATAAGTTATGGGGATCGGCAGTGATATTACATGGTTATGTTCCATGAGTTACATAGAAAGTATTAAGTACATGCAGTCCAATTCAGATCTCCTCTTCATGTGTTTTGTCTGAATAAATTATCACAAAGCACATGTCAGCATAAATTAGTTTGTATATATGACTACATAAATGTTTAAAGGGACACTAAACCCAAATGATTTATTTAATGATTCAAATAGAGCATGCAATTTTAAGCAACTTTCTAATTTACGCCTATTATCAATTGTTCTTCTTTCTCTTGCTATCTTTATTTAAAAAGCAGGAATGTAAAGCTTAGGAGCCAGCCCATTTTTGGTTCAGAACCTGGGTTAACCTTACTTATTGGTGGCTAAATGTAGCCACCAGTAAGAAAGCGCTACTGAGTATGCTGAACCTAAAATGAGCCTGCTCCTAAGCTTTACATTCCTGCTTTTTGAATAAAGATAGCAACAGAACGAAGAAAAACTAATCGGAGTAAATTAGAAAGTTGATTAAAATTGCATGCTCTGGGGTCGATTTATCAAGCTCCGTATGGAGCTTGATGCCCCGTTTTTCCGGCGATGAAGCAGCGGTCTAAAGACCGCTGCTCCATAACTTGTCCGCCTGCTCTGAGGCAGCGGACAGAAATCAAGCTGATCGAATACAATCGTGTTGATTGACACCCCCTGCTAGCGGCCAATTCTATAGAGACATTCTATCTTTAATCTATGTTTAATTTTAATGGTTTGTTACAAAATAAAGATGTTTTAAAACCATAATTATTCTGAAGCCTCTATGAATCTTTTTTTTAGGGAGACTAAAGCACTGTGCACATGCTCAGTACCACTACAGTCTCACTTCTCATCGTGTTAATGAGCATACAGAGAAAAAAAAGTATACTGGAAATGAGAGCTGGCTACAGGCTATAGAACGTTTTTTTTTAAAATGTAAAACATAAATATATATAAATAAAAAGTGTGTTTGATACCATACATTGCACTAAATACAACTGGAAGTGACATTTACAGATGCATGAGAGGTTATTATTTACAGCTAGAAATGTGCACATATTAAGGAACTCCCTGTGCTGTTTTATGTGAGGCTGAAATTCTTTTAGAAAACAATAGTATGTATCCCTTATAGTGGAAATGATAATTCTCATAACCTGTTACTTGCAAACTTGTGTAACTATTAACTGATAGCAAAATTCCTCAGCCTCCCGTGTTGTCTTAGGACAGTTTTAACCAGCTTTTGCAAACAGGACTGGTCTTTAAGCATATGAAGGATCAGCTCATATGGGAGACATTAGTTAAACCCGTTGGCCGAATTCAGTAATAATCGTTGTTAAACTAATATCTCATGGGAAAACACTTTGTTGCAACATCACAAAATTGTACAATTCAAAGTGATTTGTAGCCCCCTCATAAAACCCTGGATTCATGAGCAACTCCCCTTATTATAATAAATGGAGCCATATCTACTGTTTCTCTAGGAGCATAGAATTAGCTCCATGGTAAAGGATACCGGCATCTCTAAAATACCTTCAAATCACCCTAAAAAAATGTCCACTCTAACACATGTGCAAAAAACAACTGGAGAAAAAGTAAAACAATAACAAAAAAATGTTTAACTTTGAAACAGACATGATACTTTACAGGGGGTGAGTGTGCATGAATTCCACCTGCTTGGTGTTCATGTAGGTAAAAAATCCTGACT
Organism: Bombina bombina; assembly: GCF_027579735.1. Lineage (NCBI taxonomy): Eukaryota > Metazoa > Chordata > Amphibia > Anura > Bombinatoridae > Bombina > Bombina bombina. The sequence continues at coordinate 353,495,812 of NC_069500.1, forward strand.
ACGCCCCCAAAACAGCCATAGTCAGGTGTTTATTAGTATCTATGAGGTCTTGAGACACCTCTTAGTCTACCCAGTGGGACTTTAACAAAACACACATGCAAATATTTACACAAACATTTCATATTACCATGTTTCAAGCATTTGGCTGTAGTTGTTGTGGTTGTAACTGATGTAACCCCTTAGCAATAGGTTCCATTGTGCAATATATCATGTACTGGGCACTTAATGCCACTATATATGTAATGGCAGCAATGCCCACTAATGTATCTGTAGAAAACATAGGTGAAGCGATGCTCAATTAAATTCAAACATGACCTCACTTCACAACGAGGCTCCTTGGCAACCTCACAAGCATTTATGAATCTAGGCCATTGGCTTAACTAACTGAATTAGGCTGTCACCTGAATCTGACATATTTATTTATGTAAGAGCTCTATCAAAATGTAATGTAATGACTTTTTACCTCTTAACTTTAAGTAAAGTAAACTGAAAGTCACATGAACACACAGGAAGAACGATAAAGCAGACATAATCTGAAATTTTCCAAAATCATTTCTATGAAAAATGACTTACCTGGAGATTATTCTGCTTGCAAACAGCCTTTAATACATTCTGATCCATTAAACTCTATTCTGCCACAACAGATTTAATTGCTGCAAGTAACTCCAGCAATAAAAGGGTTACACACTATTAGTGTCCTGAATCTAAAATCAGTGCAGCTGTGTGTATAATATTTGGCATTAAGACAAGCCACTTAAATAGTTTCTCATTTTTTTGCAACATACAGTACAATCACCTTCTCTGGATCAACATCCAGCTGTCTTATGGAAGAGCAAGCCCACGTCAAGGTAACTGATACGTTTAACAACAGATTATACATCCCAAGGCAGGACAGTTAGGTCTTTAGCGCATGCAGCAACATACGATCTTCATTCAGCACTGTACTGATCAGTAGTAGCATGCACAGCTGCATCATAACGTGCTCACACACAGACGGAGGTCTCTTTATGATCTTCTGTAGAGGAACCTGTTAAAAAGCCACCTGAGATATAGAAGTCTCAGGAGAGAACTTCATCCTCTCCCACCTCAGCCAGGTCGTTCTCTCGTAAACTCTCCTCACTGCCTTTTATTCTATTTGAAAACAAAAACATGAGTTCAGATGGAGCTGCATGATATTACAGACAACAGATATAGGGCTAGATTACAAGTGGAGCACACAAATATTAGCACTATTGAGTAGGTATATCAATAGGGCTCCTACGTTTGTGCTGGTATTACAAGTTGAAAGTAAAAAGTTGGCACTCAGACGTGCTAGCATCTAGAGGTTGGATAACGCGATCGCACTAACTGCCTTTTCCCATAGACTTCTAAGGCATTCCCTTTTCTGTCTTTCACTCAAGCGGTAACCTGAAGATGCGCTAGGACAACTGTGCTAAAGCCGACGGTGTGTTAAGAATACTTTTTAGTTACCTATGTTCTTCACTTAGAAGATTTTTTTTAATTTTTAAATATATATGTATATATTTACTAGGCACTAGCGGCAAACCCAATGCATTTTCCGATTGGTTGTTACTTGTCAATCAGATCATAAATTAACGCCTATCTCCTATGTATGATCTGATTGGTCCATTCGCCTTGTAGGAGCCCCTTACACCAGTACACATACATGTAACATGTATGTGAGGCATTATACACCACACAAACATTTTACACCATATATACGATGGGTACTGTAATTCCCCCATCTTTACTATCTATTTTTGCCTCCGTCTGGGGGGTTCAACGGAGGTTAAGCCCACCTTTTAAACCTCATTTCTGAAGGTTTACTTGGGATGGATGCCAGATAATCGGCGGGTCGCCCCCCTAACAGAGGCAAAAACAAATAGTGAAGATGGGTGAATTACAGTGCCCATCTGATTGGCTCATGTCTCCGTGAAATCACCGGATGCACAACCAGTCGGATAATGCATTGGTTTTGCTGCTAGTGCTTCAAATATATTTTAGTATATGAATATATATATATATATATATATATGTGTGTAAATAAAAAAGAATTTTTTTTAGGTATTTGAAGTATTTATTAAAAAAAGATATTGGATATTTCAAGGTGTTTGACTGGGAAGGGCTCAAAAGTGTGTATATATATATATATATATATATATATATATATACATACAATGGGGCAAAAAAGTATTTAGTCAGCCACCAATTGTGCAAGTCCTCCCACTTGAGATGAGAGAGGCCTGTAATTTTCATCATAGGTATACCTCAACTATGAGAGACAAAATGTGGAAACAAATCCAGACAATCACATTGTCTGATTTGGAAAGAATTTATTTGCATATTATGGTGGAAAATAAGTATTTGGTCAATATCAAAAGTTCATCTCAATACTTTGTTATATATCCTTTGTTGGCAATGACAGAGGTCAAACGTTTTCTGTAAGTCTTCACAAGGTTGTCACACACTGTTGCTGGTATGTTGGCCCATTCCTGCATGCAGATCTCTTCTAGGGCAGTGATGTTTTGGGGCTGTCGCTGGGCAACACAGACTTTCAACTCCCTCCAAAGGTTTTCTATGGGGTTGAGATCTGGAGACTGGCTAGGCCACTCCAGGACCTTGAAATGCTTCTTACAAAGCCACTCCTTCGTTGCCCGGGCGGTGTGTTTGTGATCATTGTCATGCTGAAAGACCCAGCCACGTTTCATCTTCAATGCCCTTGCTGATGGAAGGAGGTTTGCACTCAAAATCTCACGATACATGGCCCCATTCATTCTTTCATGTGCACGGATCAGTCGTCCTGTTCCCTTTGCAGAGAAACAGTCCCAAAGCATGATGTTGCCACCCCCATGCTTCACAGTAGATATGGTGTTCTTTGGTTGCAACTCAGCATTCTCTCTCCTCCAAACACAACGAGTTGTGTTTCTACCAAACAGTTCTACTTTGGTTTCATCTGACCATATGACATTCTCCCAATCCGCTTCTGGATCATCCAAATGCTCTCTAGCATACTTCAGATGGGCCCGGACATGTACTGGCTTAAGCAGGGGGACACGTCTGGCACTGCAGAATCTGAGTCCCTGGCGGCGTAGTGTGTTACTGATGGCAGCCTTTGTTACGTTAATCCCAGCTCTCTGCAGGTCATTCACTAGGTCCCCCCGTGTGGTTCTGGGATGTTTGCTCACCGTTCTTGTGATCATTTTGACCCCACGGGGTGAGATCTTGCGTGGAGCCCCAGATCGAGGGAGATTATCAGTGGTCTTGTATGTCTTCCATTTTCTAATTATTGCTCCCACATTTGATTTCTTCACACCAAGCTGCTTGCCTATTGCAGATTCAGTCTTCCCAGCATGGTGCAGGTCTACAATTTTGTTTCTGTGTCCTTCAACAGCTCTTTGGTCTTCACCATAGTGGAGTTTGGAGTGTGACTGTTTGAGGTTGTGGACAGGTGTCTTTTATACTGATAACAAGTTCAAACAGGTGCCATTAATACAGGTAATGAGTGGAGGACAGAGGAGCCTCTTAAAGAAGAAGATACAGGTCTGTGAGAGCCAGAAATCTTTCTTGTTTGTAGGTGACCAAATACTTATACCATAATATGCAAATAAATTCTTTCCAAATCAGACAATGTGATTGTCTGGATTTGTTTCCACATTTTGTCTCTCATAGTTGAGGTATACCTATGATGAAAATTACAGGACTCTCTCATCTTCTTGAGTGGGAGAACTTACACAATTGGTGGCTGATTAAATACTTTTTTGCAAAATATGTAAAGATGTGTCCAGCACTTGTATCCCAAAAGGAGAACAGTCACAAGCAACTGCCAAGCTTGTAAATTCCAATAAAGCACAACAAATAGACAGTCCTCCTTGTGAATAATCTTCAATTTTATTGTTTCATAACAGGAGCAGACAAAACCACAACGTTTAGGGGCCACTGACCAACTGTATATATATATGTGTGTGTATCAAATACATAAGTATGCAAAAAAAATATAAAAATATATATATATATATATATATATATATATATATACACACACACATATATATACTTTTGACCCCTTCCCATTCAAACACCATGTTATATACCATATCCCTTTTAAACATGTATTTTTAAATAATAAACTTATATTTTGTGTTTAATATGTAGTATATATATATATATATATATATATATATATATGTGTGTGTGTGTGTGTGTGTAACACTTGTCGAGCTAATTATTTTAGCGCTATTGTGGTTTGCACTCAAGCACAAAAAAAACTAAATGTATGCTTACCTGATAAATTTAATTCTTTCCAGATATGGTGAGTCCATGGCTTGAGTAATTACTGTTGGGAATATCACTCCTGGCCAGCAGGAGGAGGCAAAGAGCACCACAGTTAAACTGCTAAGTATCACTCCCTTACCCACAAATCCCAGTCATTCGACCGAAGGAAAATGGAGAAAAAGGAGTAACACAAGGTGTAGAGGTACCTGAGGTTATAGTCAAAAGAATAACTGTCTTAAAATAAAGGGTGAGGCCGTGGACTCACCATATCCAGAAATAAATACATTTATCAGGTAAGCATACATTTTGTTTTTTTTCTTTCCTAAGATATGGTGAGTCCACGGCTTGAGTAATTACTGTTGGGAACCAATACCCAAGCTAGAGGACACGGATAAATAGGGAGGGACAAGACAGGTAGTACTAAACAGAAGGCACCACCGCTTGAAGAACCTTTCTCCCAAAAGAAGCCTCAGCCAAGGCAAAAATATCAAATTTGTAAAATTTGGAAAAAGTATGTAGAGAAGATACAGGGGCATATTTATCAAGGTCTGGCGAACCTGATCCGACACTGCGGATCAGGTCCGCAAGACCTCGCTGAATATGGCGAGCAATACGCTCGCCGTATTCAGCATTGCACCAGCAGCTCACAAGAGCTGCTGGTGCAACGCCGCCCCCTGCAGACTCGCGGCCAATGGGCCGCCAGCAGGGGGGTGTCAATTAACCCGATTGTACTCGATCAGGTTGTATTGTGGCGACTCAGATCAGGCGGACAGGTTATGGAGCAGCGGTCTTTGTGACCGCTGCTTCATAACTGCTGTTTCTGGCAAGTCTAAAGACTCGCCAGAAACAGGGGCCGTCAAGCTCCTTACGGAGCTTGTTAAATAGAGGCCCAAGTTACAGCCTTGCAAATTTGTTCCACAGAAGCTTCATTTTTGATAGTCCAAGAAGAGGAAACAGCTCTTGTGGAATGAGCCGTAATTCTCTCAGGAGGCTGCTGTCCAGCAGTCTCATAAGACAAACAAATTATACTTCGTAACCAAAAAGAAAGAGTAGTAGCAGTAGCTTTCTGACCTTTAGGTTTCCCAGAGAAACAGACAAAGAGGGAAGAGGACTGGCGAAAATCCTTAGTAGTTTATAAATTTCATAGAATAGAATTTAAGAGCACGTACAACATCCAAATTGTGTAACAAACGTTCTTTGGAAGAAGAATGAATTAGGACACAGAGAGGAAACAACAATTTCCTGATTGATATTTCTATTAGAAACAACCTTAGGAAGGAAACCTAACAGTACGAAGAACCGCCTTATCGGCATGAAAAAACATAATTTATGCTTACCTGATAAATTTATTTCTCTTGTAGTGTGTTCAGTCCACGGGTCATCCATTACTTATGGGATATATTCTCCTTCCCAACAGGAAGTTGCAAGAGGATCACCCAAGCAGAGCTGCTATATAGCTCCTCCCCTCACATGTCATATCCAGTCATTCGACTGAAACAAGACGAGAAAGGAGAAACTATAAGGTGCAGTGGTGACTGGAGTTATAATTTTAAAATTTAGAACCTGCCTTAAAAAGACAGGGCGGGCCGTGGACTGAACACACTACAAGAGAAATAAATTTATCAGGTAAGCATAAATTATGTTCTCTCTTGTTAAGTGTGTTCAGTCCACGGGTCATCCATTACTTATGGGATACCAATACCAAAGCTAAGTACACGGATGATGGGAGGGACAAGGCCGGAACATTAAACAGAAGGAACCACTGCCTGTAGAACCTTTCTCCCAAAACCAGCCTCCAAAGAAGCGAAAGTGTCAAATTTGTAAAATTTGGAAAAAGTATGAAGTGAAGACCAAGTTGCAGCCTTGCAAATCTGTTCATCAGAGGCCTCATTCTTAAAGGCCCAGGTGGAAGCCACAGCTCTAGTGGAATGAGCTGTAATTCTTTCAGGAGGCTGCTGTCCAGCAGTCTCATAGGCTAAACGTATTATGCTACGAAGCCAAAAAGAGAGAGAGGTAGCCGAAGCCTTTTGACCTCTCCTCTGTCCAGAGTAAACGACAAACAGAGAAGAAGTTTGTCTAAAATCTTTAGTTGCCTGTAAGTAGAACTTCAGAGCACGGACCACGTCTAGATTATGCAAAAGACGTTCCTTCTTTGAAGAAGGATTAGGACATAATGATGGAACAACAATCTCTTGATTGATATTCCTGTTAGAAACAACCTTAGGTAAAAACCCAGGTTTAGTACGCAGTACCACCTTGTCTGAATGAAAGATCAGATAAGGAGAATCACAATGTAAGTCAGATAACTCAGAGACTCTTCGAGTCGAGGAAATAGCCATCAAAAACAAAACTTTCCAAGATAAAAGCTTAATATCAATGGAATGAAGGGGTTCAAACGGAACACCCTGAAGAACTTTAAGAACCAAGTTTAAGCTCCACGGAGGAGCAACAGCTTTAAACACAGGCTTAATTCTAGCCAAAGCCTGACAAAAAGCCTGGACGTCTGGATTCTCTGCCAGACGTTTGTGTAAAAGAATAGACAGAGCGGAAATCTGTCCCTTTAGCGAACTAGCGGATAAACCCTTTTCTAAACCCTCTTGTAGAAAAGCCAATATCCTAGGAATCCTAACCTTACTCCATGAGTAACTCTTGGATTCGCACCAATATAAATATTTACGCCATATCTTATGGTAAATTTTTCTGGTCACAGGTTTCCTAGCCTGTATTAATGTATCAATAACCGAATCCGAAAACCCACGCTTTGATAGAATCAAGCGTTCAATTTCCAGGCAGTCAGCCTCAGAGAAATTAGGTTTGGATGGTTGAAAGGACCCTGAATTAGAAGGTCCTGTCTCAGAGGTAGAGACCATGGTGGACAGGACGACATGTCCACTAGGTCTGCATACCAGGTCCTGCGTGGCCACGCAGGCGCTATCAGAATTACCGATGCCCTCTCCTGTTTGATCCTGGCAATCAGTCGAGGTAGCAACGGAAATGGTGGAAACACATAAGCTATGTTGAAAACCCAAGGGGCTGCAAATGCATCTACCAGCACCGCTCCCGGGTTCCTGGACCTGGATCCGTAACAAGGAAGCTTCGCGTTCTGGCGAGATGCCATGAGATCCAGATCTGGTTTGCCCCAACGACGAATCAGTTGAGCAAATATCTCTGGGTGAAGTTCCCACTCTCCCGGATGAAAAGTCTGGCGACTTAGGAAATCCGCCTCCCAGTTCTCCACGCCTGGGATGTAAATCGCTGACAGGTGACAAGAGTGAGACTCTGCCCAGCGAATTATCTTCGAGACTTCCAACATCGCTAGGGAACTCCTGGTTCCCCCTTGATGATTGATGTAAGCCACAGTCGTGATATTGTCCGACTGAAATCTGATGAACCTCAGTTTTGCTAACTGAGGCCAAGCTAGAAGAGCATTGAATATTGCTCTTAATTCTAGAATGTTTATTGGAAGGAGTTTCTCCTCCTGAGTCCACGATCCCTGAGCCTTCAGGGAATTCCAGACTGCTCCCCAGCCTAGAAGGCTGGCATCCGTTGTTACAATCGTCCAATCTGGTCTGCGAAAGGTCATTCCTTTGGACAGATGAACCGGTGACAACCACCAGAGAAGAGAATCTCTGGTCTCCTGGTCCAGATTTAGCAAAGGGGACAGATCTGAGTAATCCCCGTTCCATTGACTGAGAATGCATAGTTGCAGCGGTCTGAGATGCAGGCGCGCAAATGGCACTATGTCCATTGCCGCGACCATTAAGCCGATTACCTCCATGCACTGAGCTACTGAAGGGCTTGGAATGGAATGAAGGACACGGCAAGCATTGAGAATCTTTGATAACCTGGACTCCGTCAGGTAAATCTTCATCTCTACAGAATCTATAAGAGTCCCTAGAAAAGGAACCCTTGTGAGTGGTAACAGAGAACTCTTTTCCACGTTCACTTTCCACCCATGCGACCTCAGAAATCCTAGAACTATCTCTGTATGAGACTTTGCATTCTGAAAACTTGACGCTTGTATCAGAATGTCGTCTAGGTACGGAGCCACCGCTATGCCTCGTGGTCTTAGTACCGCCAGAAGTGAGCCCAGAACCTTCCTAAAAATTCTCGGGGCCGTGGCTAACCCAAAGGGAAGAGCTACAAACTGGTAATGCCTGTCTAGAAAGGCAAACCTTAGGTACCGATAATGATCTTTGTGAATCGGTATGTGAAGGTAAGCATCCTTTAAGTCCACTGTGGTCATATATTGACCCTCTTGGATCATGGGTAGGATGGTTCGAATGGTTTCCATCTTGAACGATGGTACCCTTAGGAATTTGTTTAAGATCTTTAAGTCCAAGATTGGTCTGAAAGTTCCCTCTTTTTTGGGAACCACAAATAGATTTGAGTAAAATCCTTGTCCCTGTTCCGATCGCGGAACTGAGTGGATCACTCCCATGATTAAGAGGTCTTGTACACATTGTAGAAATGCCTCTCTCTTTACTAGGTTTGTTGATAACCTCGACAGATGGAACCTCCCTTGTGGAGGAGAGGTTTTGAAATCCAGAAGGTATCCCTGAGATATAATCTTCAATGTCCAGGGATCCTGCACATCTCTTGCCCAAGCCTGGGCGAAGAGAGAAAGTCTGCCCCCCACTAAATCCGTCTCCGGATAGGGGGCCCTGTCTTCATGCTGTCTTAGGGGCGGGAGTAGGCTTTCTGGCCTGCTTGCCCTTGTTCCATGACTGGTTGCTTTTCCAACCCTGTCTGTAACGAGCAGTAGTTCCTTCCTGTTTTGGAGCGGAGGAAGTTGATGCTGCTCCTGCCTTGAAGTTACGAAAGGCACGAAAATTAGACTGTTTGGCCTTTGGTTTGGCCCTGTCCTGAGGAAGGGCGTGGCCCTTACCTCCCGTAATGTCAGCAATAATTTCCTTCAAGCCCGGCCCGAATAAGGTCTGCCCTTTGAAAGGAATGTTAAGTAGCTTAGATTTGGAAGTTACATCCGCTGACCAGGATTTAAGCCAGAGCGCTCTGCGCGCCTGTATGGCGAATCCGGAATTTTTAGCCGTAAGTTTGGTTAAATGTACTACGGCATCTGAAACAAACGCATTAGCTTGCTTAAGGGTTCTAACTTTGCTCAAAGCCTCATCCAATGGCGCTGTGCGAACCGCCTCTTCCAGAGACTCAAACCAGAATGCCGCTGCAGCCATGACAGGCGCAATGCATGCAAGAGGCTGCAATATAAAACCTTGTTGAACAAACATTTTCTTAAGGTAACCCTCTAATTTTTTATCCATTGGATCTGAGAAAGCACAGCTATCCTCCACCGGGATAGTGGTACGCTTGGCTAAAGTAGAAACTGCTCCCTCCACCTTAGGGACCGTCTGCCATAAGTCTCGTGTGGTGGCGTCTATAGGGAACATTTTTCTAAATATCGGAGGAGGGGAAAAAGGCACACCGGGTCTATCCCACTCCTTACTAATAATTTCTGTAAGCCTTTTTGGTATAGGAAAAACGCCAGTACACACCGGTACCGCATAGTATCTATCCAACCTACATAATTTCTCTGGGATTGCCACCGTGTCGCAATCATTCAGAGCCGCTAATACCTCCCCTAGTAACACGCGGAGGTTCTCAAGCTTAAATTAAAAATTTGAAATTTCTGAATCCGGTCTCCCCGGATCAGAACCGTCACCGACAGAATGAAGCTCATCGTCCTCATGTTCTGCAAATTGTGACGCAGTATCAGACATGGCTCTCGTGTCATCAGCGCGCTCTGTCCTTAACCCAGAGCTATCGCGCTTGCCTCTTAATTCGGGCATATTGTATAATACTTCTTTCATAACATTAGCCATATCATGTAAAGTGATTTGTAAGGGCCTTGATGTACTTGGCGCCTCAATCTTACGCATCTCCCGAGCGGGAGACGCAGGTACTGACACGTGAGGAGAGTTAGGCGGCATAACTTCCCCCTCGTTGTCTTGTGATAGTTTCTCTATCGGTACAGATTGACTTTTATTCAAAGCAATATCAATACAATTGGTACACATCGTTCTATTGGGCTCCACATTGGCTTTTGAACATGATGAACAAACAGTTTCCTCTGAATCAGACATGTTTAAACAGATTTAGCAATGAAACTAGCAAGCTTGGAAATCACTTTCAATAAGTTTACAAGCAATATAAAAACGCTGCAGCGCTTCAAAAATACAGATATAATTAAACAATTCTTAACAAGAAGTGTATTATTAGCAGAGGATTGCACCCATTAGCAAAAGGATGATTAACCCCTCAATACCCAAAACGGATAAAACGGATATCAATTAAGATTTAACGCTTTTAATCACAGTCAAACACACTGTCACAGATCTGCTGTGACTGATTACCTCCCTCAAAAATGAATTTTGCAGACCCCTGAGCTCTCTAGAGACGTCCTGGATCAAGGAGGAAGAAGCAGGAAGACTGTGCTAGAATTTTAACTGCGCAACAAGGCGCTAAAACAAGGTCCCTCCCACTCCTATTACAACAGTGGGAGCCCTGATGTAACGGTTTCCATGCAGAAAATATATGTTAGCCATGTGGAAAAAATCATGCCCAAAGAGATTTATCACCAAAGTACCTCACAAAAACGAATAACATGCCAGTAAATGTTTTATTAAAAAACAACATTTTCCAATGTCATGCAAAGTTATCACTAAGCCTGCTACCAGTCGCTACCACTGCAGATAAGGCTTAAGTATTATTTCAGTTTTAACAGTATTTTCTCAGTCAAATTCTAGTCCCTATAAAATTACTCGACTGCGCATACATTTATCAGCCTGATACCAGTCGCCACTACTGCATTTAAGGCTGTACTTACATCATACGGTAACAGCAGTATTTTCTTAGTCAATTCCATTCCCAGAAAATAATGTACTGCACATACCTCATTTGCGGAGGACCCCGCATGCTATTCCCAGTTTCTGAAGTTACCCCACTCCTCAGAATGTCGAGAACAGCCAGTGGATCTTAGTTACGCCTGCTAAGATCATAGAAAAAAACGCAGGCAGTCTCTTCTTCCAAATACTGCCTAAGATAGAAAAACAGCACACTCCGGTGCCATTTAAAATAACAAACTTTTGATTGAAGAATAGTTAAGTAAAAACTCCAGCTCCTCTCGCGACCTCCTTCTTTGTTGAGGGTTGCAAGAGAATGACTGGATATGACATGTGAGGGGAGGAGCTATATAGCAGCTCTGCTTGGGTGATCCTCTGGAAACTTCCTGTTGGGAAGGAGAATATATCCCATAAGTAATGGATGACCCGTGGACTGAACACACTTAACAAGAGAAATAAGATAAGGGGAATCACACTGCAGAGCTGAGAGTTCCGAGACTCTTCGAGCAGAAGAGATAGCAACAAGAAACAAAACCTTCCAAGCTTGGCTTTCTGAGGGGACGCCATCAGATCTAACTCCAGCACGCCCCATTTAAAGACTAAGCTGGAAAACACCTCCAGATGGAGTTCCCACTCCCTGGGATGAAAAGTCTGTCTGCTCAGAAAATCCACTTCCCAGTTGACTTTTCCTGGAATGTGGATGGCAGATAAAGAGCAATTGTGGGTCTCTGCCCACTGAAGAATCTGAGTAACCTCCTTCATGGCTAAGGAACTCCGAGTTCCTCCCTGGTGATTGATGTAAGCCATAGAGGTTATGTTGTCTGACTGGAACCTGATAAACTGGGTTGAGGACAACTGAGGCCAAGCCAATCGCCCTCAACTCCAAGATGTTGATGGGAAGAGCAGACTCCTCCTGAGTCCAAAGGCCCTGAGCGTTTAACGAGTTCCAGACTGCTCCCCAGCCCAGAAGGCTGGCGTCTGTGGTCACAATCATCCAGGAAGGTCTCAGAAAGCATGTGCCCACCATGGGAGAGAGTCCATTGACGACTGATATAACTCTATTCTCTGAGATAGATCCGCATGGTCGCCATTCTATTGTCTGAGCATGCACAACTGGAGAGCTCTCAAATGGAATCGAGCAAAAGGAATGATGTCCATGGAAGCCACCATCAGACCGATTACCTCCATACATTTAGCCACTGAAGGATAAGCAGTAGTCTGAAGAGAGAGGCAAGAGGAAATGATTTTGTTTGTCCTGACCTCTGTCAGAAAAAATCTTCATCAATAGAGAATTTATTATGGTCCCTAAGAACACTACTCTTGTAGCAGGGGAAAGGGAGCTTTTTTCCAGATTCACATTCCATCCGTGTGAACGAAGAAAAGACAACAATATCTCTGTGTGAGATTTTGCTTGTTGAAAAGATGGTTTTTAATGGAGTCCTCGCCAGGAAACATTTTCTTAAAAATGGGAGACGGGGAAAAAGACACTCCTGGTTTCTACCATTCCTGTAAGATAATCTCCCTAGCATGGTCCGGCACAGGAAAAACCTCCGAAGTGGAAGGTTCATCAAAGAAACTATTAGGTTTACTAGATTTCTTAGGAGTGACAACGACAGGGGTTTCGGAGTCATCAAAACAGAATTTATGTTTACCTGATAAATTACTTTCTCCAACGGTGTGTCCGGTCCACGGCGTCATCCTTACTTGTGGGATATTCTCTTCCCCAACAGGAAATGGCAAAGAGCCCAGCAAAGCTGGTCACATGATCCCTCCTAGGCTCCGCCTTCCCCAGTCATTCGACCGACGTAAAGGAGGAATATTTGCATAGGAGAAACCATATGATACCGTGGTGACTGTAGTTAAAGAAAATAAATTATCAGACCTGATTAAAAAACCAGGGCGGGCCGTGGACCGGACACACCGTTGGAGAAAGTAATTTATCAGGTAAACATAAATTCTGTTTTCTCCAACATAGGTGTGTCCGGTCCACGGCGTCATCCTTACTTGTGGGAACCAATACCAAAGCTTTAGGACACGGATGAAGGGAGGGAGCAAATCAGGTCACCTAAATGGAAGGCACCACGGCTTGCAAAACCTTTCTCCCAAAAATAGCCTCAGAAGAAGCAAAAGTATCAAACTTGTAAAATTTGGTAAAAGTGTGCAGTGAAGACCAAGTCGCTGCCTTACATATCTGATCAACAGAAGCCTCGTTCTTGAAGGCCCATGTGGAAGCCACAGCCCTAGTGGAATGAGCTGTGATTCTTTCAGGAGGCTGCCGTCCGGCAGTCTCATAAGCCAATCTGATGATGCTTTTAATCCAAAAAGAGAGAGAGGTAGAAGTTGCTTTTTGACCTCTCCTTTTACCAGAATAAACAACAAACAAGGAAGATGTTTGTCTAAAATCCTTTGTAGCATCTAAATAGAATTTTAGAGCGCGAACAACATCCAAATTGTGCAACAAACGTTCCTTCTTTGAAACTGGATTCGGACACAAAGAAGGCACGACTATCTCCTGGTTAATGTTTTTGTTAGAAACAACTTTCGGAAGAAAACCAGGTTTAGTACGTAAAACCACCTTATCTGCATGGAACACCAGATAAGGAGGAGAACACTGCAGAGCAGATAATTCTGAAACTCTTCTAGCAGAAGAAATTGCAACCAAAAACAAAACTTTCCAAGATAATAACTTAATATCAACGGAATGTAAGGGTTCAAACGGAACCCCCTGAAGAACTGAAAGAACTAAATTGAGACTCCAAGGAGGAGTCAAAGGTTTGTAAACAGGCTTGATTCTAACCAGAGCCTGAACAAAGGCTTGAACATCTGGCACAGCTGCCAGCTTTTTGTGAAGTAACACAGACAAGGCAGAAATCTGCCCCTTCAAGGAACTTGCAGATAATCCTTTCTCCAATCCTTCTTGAAGAAAGGATAGAATCTTAGGAATTTTTACCTTTTCCCAAGGGAATCCTTTAGATTCACACCAACAGATATATTTTTTCCATATTTTGTGGTAAATTTTTCTAGTTACAGGCTTTCTGGCCTGAACAAGAGTATCAATAACAGAATCTGAGAACCCTCGCTTTGATAAGATCAAGCGTTCAATCTCCAAGCAGTCAGTTGGAGTGAGACCAGATTCGGATGTTCGAACGGACCTTGAACAAGAAGGTCTCGTCTCAAAGGTAGCTTCCATGGTGGAGCCGATGACATATTCACCAGGTCTGCATACCAAGTCCTGCGTGGCCACGCAGGAGCTATCAAGATCACCGATGCCCTCTCCTGATTGATCCTGGCTACCAGCCTGGGGATGAGAGGAAACGGCGGGAATACATAAGCTAGTTTGAAGGTCCAAGGCGCTACTAGTGCATCTACTAGAGTCGCCTTGGGATCCCTGGATCTGGACCCGTAGCAAGGAACCTTGAAGTTCTGACGAGAGGCCATCAGATCCATGTCTGGAATGCCCCACAGTTGAGTAATTTGGGCAAAGATTTCCGGATGGAGTTCCCACTCCCCCGGATGAAATGTCTGACGACTCAGAAAATCCGCTGTCAGAAAAATCCTCATTTCTAAGGAGTCTATTATTGTTCCCAAGAAGGGAACCCTCGTTGACGGAGATAGAGAACTCTTTTCTACGTTCACTTTCCATCCGTGAGATCTGAGGAAGGCCAGGACAATGTCCGTGTGAGCCTTTGCTTGAGGAAGGGACGACGCTTGAATCAGAATGTCGTCCAAGTAAGGTACTACTGCAATGCCCCTTGGTCTTAGCACCGCTAGAAGGGACCCTAGTACCTTTGTGAAAATCCTTGGAGCAGTGGCTAATCCGAACGGAAGTGCCACGAACTGGTAATGCTTGTCCAGGAATGCGAACCTTAGGAACCGATGATGTTCCTTGTGGATAGGAATATGTAGATACGCATCCTTTAAATCCACCGTGGTCATGAATTGACCTTCCTGGATGGAAGGAAGAATTGTTCGAATGGTTTCCATTTTGAACGATGGAACCTTGAGAAACTTGTTTAGGATCTTGAGATCTAAGATTGGTCTGAACGTTCCCTCTTTTTTGGGAACTACGAACAGATTGGAGTAGAACCCCATCCCTTGTTCTTCTAATGGAACAGGATGAATCACTCCCATTTTTAACAGGTCTTCTACACAATGTAAGAATGCCTGTTTTTTTATGTGGTCTGAAGACAATTAAGACCTGTGGAACCTCCCCCTTGGGGGAAGCCCCTTGAATTCCAGAAGATAACCTTGGGAGACTATTTCTAGCGCCCAAGGATCCAGAACATCTCTTGCCCAAGCCTGAGCGAAGAGAGAGAGTCTGCCCCCCACCAGATCCGGTCCCGGATCGGGGGCCAACATCTCATGCTGTCTTGGTAGCAGTGGCAGGTTTCTTGGCCTGCTTTCCCTTGTTCCAGCCTTGCATTGGTCTCCAGGCTGGCTTGGCTTGAGAAGTATTACCCTCTTGCTTAGAGGACGTAGCACTTGGGGCTGGTCCGTTTCTACGAAAGGGACGAAAATTAGGTTTATTTTTGGCCTTGAAAGACCTATCCTGAGGAAGGGCGTGGCCCTTGCCCCCAGTGATATCAGAGATAATCTCTTTCAAGTCAGGTCCAAACAGCGTTTTCCCCTTGAAAGGAATGTTAAGCAATTTGTTCTTGGAAGACGCATCCGCTGACCAAGATTTTAACCAAAGCGCTCTGCGCGCCACAATAGCAAACCCAGAATTTTTCGCCGCTAACCTAGCCAATTGCAAAGTGGCGTCTAGGGTGAAAGAATTAGCCAATTTGAGAGCACGGATTCTGTCCATAATCTCCTCATAAGAAGGAGAATTACTAGTGATCGCCTTTTCTAGCTCATCGAACCAGAAACACGCGGCTGTAGTGACAGGGACAATGCATGAAATTGGTTGTAGAAGGTAACCTTGCTGAACAAACATCTTTTTAAGCAAACCTTCTAATTTTTTATCCATAGGATCTTTGAAAGCACAACTATCTTCTATGGGTATAGTGGTGCGTTTGTTTAGAGTAGAAACCGCCCCCTCGACCTTGGGGACTGTCTGCCATAAGTCCTTTCTGGGGTCGACCATAGGAAACAATTTTTTAAATATGGGGGGAGGGACGAAAGGTATACCGGGCCTTTCCCATTCTTTATTTACAATGTCCGCCACCCGCTTGGGTATAGGAAAAGCTTCGGGGGGCCCCGGGACCTCAAGGAACTTGTCCATTTTACATAGTTTCTCTGGGATGACCAAATTCTCACAATCATCCAGAGTGGATAACACCTCCTTAAGCAGAGCGCGGAGATGTTCCAACTTAAATTTAAATGTAATCACATCAGGTTCAGCTTGTTGAGAAATTTTCTCCCTCAGACAAAACCTCCCTGGCCCCCTCAGACTGGTGTAGGGGCCCTTCAGAAACAATATCCTCAGCGTCCTCATGCTCTTCAGTATTTTCTAAAACAGAGCAGTCGCGCTTTCGCTGATAAGTGGGCATTTTGGCTAAAATGTTTTTGATAGAATTATCCATTACAGCCGTTAATTGTTGCATAGTAAGGAGTATTGGCGCGCTAGATGTACTAGGGGCCTCCTGTGTGGGCAAGACTGGTGTAGACGAAGGAGGGGATGATGCAGTACCATGCTTACTCCCCTCACTTGAGGAATCATCTTGGGCATCATTTTCTCTAAATTTTGTGTCACATAAATCACATCTATTTAAATGAGAAGGAACCTTGGCTTCCCCACAGTCAGAACACAGTCTATCTGGCAGTTCAGACATGTTAAACAGGCATAAACTTGATAACAAAGTACAAAAAACGTTTTAAAATAAAACCGTTACTGTCACTTTAAATTTTAAACTGAACACACTTTATTACTGAATATGTGAAAAAGTATGAAGGAATTGTTCAAAATTCACCAAAATTTCACCACAGTGTCTTAAAGCCTTAAAAGTATTGCACACCAAATTTGGAAGCTTTAACCCTTAAAATAACGGAACCGGAGCCGTTTTTCTATTTAACCCCTTTACAGTCCCTGGTATCTGCTTTGCTGAGACCCAACCAAGCCCAAAGGGGAATACGATACCAAATGACGCCTTCAGAAAGTCTTTTCTATGTATCAGAGCTCCTCACACATGCATCTGCATGTCATGCTTCTCAAAAACAAGTGCGCAATACAGGCGCGAAAATGAGACTCTGCCTATGATTAGGGAAAGCCCCTAGAGCATAAGGTGTCCAATACAGTGCCTGCCGGTTATTTTACAAAATTCCCAAGATTAAAATAATTCCTCAAGGCTATTAAGTATAAAATATGTTTATATATAAATCGATTTAGCCCAGAAAATGTCTACAGTCTTAAAAAGCCCTTGTGAAGCCCTTATTTACTGTCTGTAATAAAAATGGCTTACCGGATCCCATAGGGAAAATGACAGCTTCCAGCATTACATCGTCTTGTTAGAATGTGTCATACCTCAAGCAGCAAAAGTCTGCTCACTATTCCCCCAACTGAAGTTAATTCCTCTCAACAGTCCTGTGTGGAACAGCCATCGATTTTAGTAACGGTTGCTAAAATCATTTTCCTCTTACAAACAGAAATCTTCATCTCTTTTCTGTTTCAGAGTAAATAGTACATACCAGCACTATTTTAAAATAACAAACTCTTGATTGAATAATAAAAACTACAGTTAAACACTAAAAAACTCTAAGCCATCTCCGTGGAGATGTTGCCTGTACAACGGCAAAGAGAATGACTGGGGAAGGCGGAGCCTAGGAGGGATCATGTGACCAGCTTTGCTGGGCTCTTTGCCATTTCCTGTTGGGGAAGAGAATATCCCACAAGTAAGGATGACGCCGTGGACCGGACACACCTATGTTGGAGAAAAGTAGCTAAAACCTCCTTTAACAATACACAAAGGTGTTCAAGATTAAATCTGAAGGATACCACCTCAGTCTCAGAAGAAGGAATTATACTGTCTGAATCTGAGATTTCACCCTCAGAAAGTCCCAATTTATGGAAAGCAGAACTGAGGACAGGCACCTTACTTTCTGAATTTATAGATTTCCTCTTGCGTTTTCCCTGTAATCTGAGAATGGCAGCTAATGCCGCAGATACCGCTGAAGATACCGGGGCAGCAATTTCTGATTTTAAATAAACTCCACTAGGAGTTATAGAGGAACCGCAGGGCACTGCATGTGACGCCATTGAGGCTTGGGACATAGCAGGAGAAAGCTGAGGTATTATTTTAACAGCATCATCCTGAGAGACATTAGGCTCAAAAATGTTACCTTTTTATGCAAGGTTTTCTTGACACATAGGAACTGCAATTTGTGCATCTAAACATAATAAGCATGAATTCATAAGAGCAGGCTCTTGCTCCATCTCAGATATGTTGTGAAACAGTAAATAAACTTGTACAGATAAGATTCAATGATTTTAATATTCAATTAAAATAAGCCAAGGAATAAATACACTTTAAATTTTATCCCAAATTAGGATCGATCCCCAGCTAAAATTATGTTAGAAAAGTTAAGAAAAAACATTGAATAAACATCAAATAAACTTCTAAAATACCACTCAGGCAACCCCACACCTCAATTACTGAGGTGCCTTACTGCTACCAATTAAGACCGGATCACCCAGAAATGGAGAAAAACTACTTTTTCCTCAGAAAGTTATGAAGTAAAGCCAATCTCAAATTACTGCTGCAACACAGAGAGGCACTACTTCCTGGTACACTGAGTACCAGAAATAACAATTTTTTCAAACCTGACAGTTTAAAATGTTGCATTGTTTTATTTTAAAGCAAAGGGGAAATGAATAAGCTGCTGAAATAGAAAATTCAGCCTTACTTTCAGTTTAAATTTGTATTGTTTTATCAAGTAAATATGTGTCAGAAATTAAAGCCTAATAAAAACATTTTACCCTTTCTTTTTAAAAGAGTTTAACTATTAGTCTCACACATGCTACAGTGCCTGCTTCATGCCCCAGTGTAACCCATACAACAGGATTATCTATGTCCCAATAAAAAAGCAGTGTATTTTAATTTGTTAAGTGCATGGTCTCCCCAACTGGAAGAAAATGAACTTACCTGCTCCGCTGTCTGGCATGTAGACAGTTACAAGGTATGAGAGGACACAGTTCCTCACAGAGACCTTTGAAAAAGAAAGAACAGAGTAGCCAACTCTGGCTTTCTAAACTAGGGCAACAATTGTTAGGAAAACACAGTAAGTACCTCTTTACAATTTCCTAACTGCTTTAAAGCCACCACTACCCGACTGCAAGGAATTACATGGAATACGGCTATACCCCAAAACTTGCTTGTCGATTAAATCAAAATTTTTCTTCAGACACCTAAACTTCACCTCCTCCATGCACCAAAGGCAAAGAGAATGACTGGGGTTTGTGGGTAAGGGAGTGATACTTAGCAGTTTAACTGTGGTGCTCTTTGCCTCCTCCTGCTGGCCAGGAGTGATATTCCCAACAGTAATTACTCAAGCCCTGGACTCACCATATCTTAGGAAAGAAACGTTCAACTT
This sequence comes from Bombina bombina, assembly GCF_027579735.1. NCBI lineage: Eukaryota > Metazoa > Chordata > Amphibia > Anura > Bombinatoridae > Bombina > Bombina bombina. Next base: position 353,515,470 of record NC_069500.1, read on the forward strand.
GTAATATGAGCGATGTTTAGCGTGGTTGCGATATAGGGCATGATAAAGGTATGTTGGCCATGCTAAACTTTCCCTGGTTATTCAGTTTTACCATGGACTTGTAATATCAATTTTCTTGCTAATCCTAGCACAGTCAATCGGTATTGATAGCGCACCATGCCCTATAAATAGTGCTCCACTTGTAATCTGGGTCAAAGTGTTTACATCACAAACCCTGGGTTTATAATAACACTTTCTCTCACATTCTATCATGACAGCACTTGCAATAGTATTGTTTACAGGTAGGTATACAATATGCTAATACACTCTAAGCAGGCAAAACTAGTGGATTTTCTTCCTATTTTCGACATTTTTCATTTTTATGTATAAAGTAATGTTAGCTGGGTAAAGAACAGCAAGTAACAAATAGAACAGAGTATAAATGAGACAGACAATTGATTTTGTCTACATGGTTTAAGCACAAACAAATCTCTGAAGATACTTTGCATTGAGAGAAATCACCTGCATTTATGATGGAGCAAAAGTCTGATTCTCTATGCAATCTATTTATAAAATGCAAAGTCCAAACAGTCCAGGGGACAGAACATCTTGGTACTGAACTAAACATCACAGGTTCCCCTTGAAGGCAGATTGTATTTTTACTTAAATTTTTTTTTAACAGTACTGTATAAGAATTGAAATATGTAGCAATTACCTAGTTACAAACACCTAGATTACGAGTTTTGAGCGCTATAGGGAAAGTAAAGAACGCAACAAAAGTGGCATTATTTAACCCCCTATAGTGCTGCCATTCCAAGTTTAAAAAAACCTGGCTTGCGCGGGTGATATGGAGATTTTGAGCTCTATACCGCACCAAAATACAAGCAGTGTTTTGACGTGCTCGTGCACACTTTACCAATAGACATCAATGGGGAGAGCCGGCTAAAAAAAAGCCTAACACCTGCGATCGCGGAAACAAAAGCTCCGTAACGCAGCCCCATTGATGTCTATGGGGAAAAAAAAGTTATATTTAAACCTAACACCCTAACATAAACCATATGTCTAAACGCCCCTAATCTGCCACCCCCAATATTGCCGACACCTGCCTACAGTTATTAACCCCTAATCTGCTGCTCCCGATATCGCCGCCACATAAATAAAATTATTAACCCCTAATCTGCCACTCCCGATATCACCGCAACTATACTACATTTATTATCCCCTATTCCGCCACACCCCAACATCGCCCACACTATACTAAAGTTATTAACCCCTATTCCGCCGCTCCCCAACATCGCCGCAACTAAATAAAGTAATTAACCCATAAACCTCTGGCCTCCCACATCACTAACACTAAATAAACCTATTAACCCCTAAACCGCCAGCCCCCCACATCGAAATAAACTAAATTAAACTAGTAACCCCTAAACCCAATGCACAATTTCCCTATCTTAAATTAAATTAAAAGTTACCTGTGAAATTAAAAAAACTAAGTTTAAACTAAAATTAAACTAATATAATTATTAAACTAAAATTAAACTAACTACCAATTAAATAAAACTAAACTACACATTAAAAAAAAATCCTAACACTACTTTAAAAATTACAAACTATCTAATTACAAAAATTTTTGTGGCCTTTTGTGGGACATTGCCCTAAAGATATCAGCTCTTTTACCTGTAATAAAAACACAAAGACCCCCACAACAATAAAACCCACCACCCAACCAACTCCCCAAAATAAAAAAACTAATTCTAAAAAAACCTAAGCTACCCATTGCCCTGAAAAGGGCATTTAACTCTTTTACTGCCCAAACCCTAAACTAAAAAAAAAAAACACCCAAAAAACCCTTAAAAAGGCCTAACACTAACCCCCAACTGTCCACTTACAGTTTTTGAAGTCCCGCTTGAACGATCTTCATCCCAGAGTTGAAGTCCTAATCCAGGCGGCGAGAAGTCTTCATCCAGGCAGCCTCTTCAATCTTCATCCAGACGGCATCCTCTATCTTGTTTCCAGAGGCGCAGAGCGGGTCCATCCTGAAGACATCCAGCGCGGAGCATCCTCTTCATAGGTCACCGCCGTACACTGAATCTTCAATGCAAGGGACGCGATTCAAGATGGCGTCCCTTGCATTCCTATTGGCTGAAAAATGTGAATCAGCAAATAGGAATTAGGGCTGCTAAAATCCTATTGGCTATTCAAATCAGTCAATAGGATTTAAGCAGCTCTCATTCTATTGGCTAATTCGAATTAGGTTTAGGGATTACTAGTTTAAATTAGTTTATTGCAATGTGGGGGGGCTTTCGGTTTAGGGGTTAATAGTTTAATTAATATATTTTGTTGTGGGGGGCTTTCTGTTTAGGGGTTAATAGGTTTATTATAGTGGTGGCGGTGTAGGGCTTAATAACTTTCGTATAGTGTGGGCGATGCGGGAGGGCGGCGGTTTAGGGGTTAATAAGTTTTTATAGTGGTGACAATGTCGGAGAGCGGTAGAATAGGGGTTAATAAAATTTTTTAGTAGCGCCGATGTCGGGAGCGGCAGATTAGGGGTTAATACATTTATTATAGTGTTTGCGATGTGGGAGGGCCTCGGGTTAGGGGTTAATAGGTAGTTTATCGGTGTTTAGTGTAGTTTGTGACAGTTTAGTTATGAGTTTTATGTAACAGTTTTGTAGCGTAAAAAACATAAATTATGCTTACCTGATAATTTCCTTTTCTTCTGTGGGAAAGAGTCCACAGCCGCATTCATTACTTATGGGAAATAAGAACCTGGCCACCAGGAAGAGGCAAAGACCCACCAGTCAAAGACATAAATACTCCTCCCACTTCCCCTATCCCCCAGTCATTCAGCCGAGGAACAAGGAACAGGTGGAAGAAGCATCAAGGTGAAAGGGTGCCAGAAGATAAAAAACAACGTTTGGAGCTTGATAAATGGGCCTCTACATGAAAAGTCAGAAAAGGATCAGAAGAGAAACAAACGAATCTCAAGGACCAGCAAAAGCAAAAACAGTGAGACAGCGTGGACACGCGTCCCCATATAAACGAGGATGTGAAGGGAAAAAAAAACACCCCAGTGAGCAGGCGAAAACAGACCAAGTCCCACACCCCAGACCAAAAGAGACTGAGGACGCCTCACAAGCGAGAAAAAAACAGGACAGGAAAGGATGACAAAACTAGTGGCGCAAAAAAAAGCAGAGCCCCATCCGAAAATGGATATGAAACATCCCACTCCTGTGCAACTGAAACTGTGCAGACCAACACTACACCACTACCGACCGCAGAGCAGCGGAACATCTTTCCTGAAACAACCTTTCTGAACAAAGAGATCCCAAGGATCCAACTCCCCCAGAGGGTTCAGAAAAACTTCTCACAAGGGACCCTAAAGTGCATGCTAGCGTTAAAGGAGCAACAGCTGCCCTGGAGACAACCGCAACCTTCTGCAAGCTGGGTAGCAAAGCTAACCGTAGGCCAAATAGCTGCCCAACAGAACCCCACCCTTACACAAAAGGAAAGGAAGGACCACCAGGCACGCTTGAGAAAAGCGACCAGACCCCGGGAAAACCCAAGAGACCTGAGGACACAATCCCTAAGGGCATCAGACATAAAATAGCAAGTAATCGCAGATGAGTACAAACTCAAGAACTGCAGCTTGTTAGACAGACAAGCTAGCCACTAGGCCACCTAGACTCAATTGCTTGCCAGCAGACAAGGTAAAATAACTGCAGCTGTTTCCCAACAGCAAACTTCCGCTTACTAGGCAGCGAAGCTAATCCAAGAGAGGCAAGAGTCCCTCAGAAAAACGCGAGACAGGGAGCACGTGTCCCCAGGACACCCAACCAATCTACAAATGATTGTACAGGCACAGAATGCCCAAAGTGTTAAGTGACCAGCACAAACCCTAGGAGAGAAATTAATATAGACCTCCCAGAACCCAACAAAAAGGCCAAGACTGAGAGCAACCGCTTGAGCCCCCTTATCACAAGCAGCAAGGCGACCAACAAGCCCAACCCATGCGCCATGGCAAAGTTTGCAGAATGCTGAGACAAAGGGGAAAAAGAGGTCAAACAGAGATAGAGCTATTCCTAGACACGAAAGAGGAATAGGAAAAGGGAACCCCTTAACAAAAAGGCCCAGAGCCCATCCTCCACAAAGGTATCAAACCTAAAATACCCCAGACTCCCTAAAAGGGAGACAATAGGACCCATCCTGACCCCACCCCAAATCCCAGAGGCATAACAGGGACATACAGATAGGATAAAGAGCTAGACTGCCAGAACCCTAGACTCTCCCCCGAGATCCACAACGGAATCATAAAGGAGGAAACCAGACTTTCATAAAGCAGTGCCCAAGGCAACACGCCCCAAGCTGGACCAGCTGGAAGGCTATCTCAACGAGGAAAAGGAACCTCGAATCAAAATCCAAGAAGGACGGGGGGCGGAGCCAGCTATTAGAGAGGAAAGACGCACATTAGCAGAGCTCCTGAAGCCTGACACTTAAAGCACAAATTTATGAATCCTGAGTGCCTATATTTTATCCTCATTCTACTCTTAGAATGGAAGCTTCTCCTATACATCTTGCCTCTTTGTTAGAGGACCTGTTTGTGAAAGCGGACAGCCAATTTCACAGCTTGAAGACTACTCTGGTGGAGCTGCGCAACCAAGATGGCGCCTCTCCCTTTCCTAACTCGGACACCTATGTGACAGCTCAATCTGAGGATGCCCTGTGTAGCCATTGCCCTATAAACCGACCGCAAGAATGGTTATCCGGTTGGAGATTGCCCGGCAACTTGTCTGGCCTGATTATTGGAGATCCGGCACCATTGCTCATTGCTGACTTACACCGCGCGATGGCTGAGATGTCACAGCCGGTGAAACGCTCCCAGCACAATCCTGTGATGTGCCTGCAGACCCTTGTCACCAGCATATATCCTGGAACTCTCCACGCAGCTCGACCGGGGACACCCCTGCCACAGGGGAAAGATAAAAGCCACATGAGAAACCTCAAAGCCTTAACTTTCTGGCGGATGGGTAATGCGGTACTTAATTACGCCAGTTACCTTCCCCTACACCAGAGGACATTATTATGTGGGCTCCTAAAAGTCGGCATCAGTATTATGTCAGACACTGACTACTCAGCAGAGGCGCAACTTATGCTTATGGATTGGGCAGGGAGCCCTTTTGACCCAGGGGGCCAGACATACTTCGGATTACAGTTCTGAGTTATACACAGCCCTGAGACAAATGCGCAATATCTCTATTAGGGACAGTCATTCGGACTTACAATGAGAACAGCACCTGATATATCTGGGAAGATACCCCACATTATTAAAGTCTATTGGGCTCTAAAATTGCATGTATGGGCCAGTTATTGCTCTCCTACTTATCTAGTTATGATAGTTGTTTTCTCATGATACCACCACCCAGAAATTGTATGCTTACACTGCTCTATATTCACATTCTCAGCGTTCTGAGTTTTCCATAGCTCTGAGACAAATACACAATATCTCTATCAGGGACAGTCACTTGGACTTACAATAAGAACACCACCTGATATATTTGAGAAGATACCTCACATTATTATAGCCTATTGGACTCTAAAATTGCATGTATGGGCTAGTTATTGCTCTCCTGTTTATCTGTTTATGATAGTCGTTTTATCACGATACCACCACCCAGTAATTGTATGCTTACATTGCTCTATATTCACGTTCTCAGCAGAGATCTAGTTTTAATCTTTTATAGAATGTACGTTTAATATTATTAGCTTTTCATACAGTGTGTACTTCTTACTTAGTCTTTTAGTTACAATTCTGGACATTTAATATAGACGCTCTGTTCATTTACTAAGTTACTAGCAGGATATGCTCTATGCCAGTTACCTACTAGACCCCACAGGGTCAGCTACGGTCTGTTAAGGGGTACTTTTGATCCGGGAGGTTGCTTTTAGTACGGGGAAATGTCAGAGGGTACCTTTGCAACCTCCTCGCCCTGTCATATTTGACAATGGACATGAAAAGTGGATCCCAAACTATGCTACTAAGTATTACAGCTCCCTAGCAATACCACGTAGGTCTTTAGTGACCCTTTTAACTTTGCCATCGACAGACTGCTTTGGGTAATAGTAAAGTGCCAGACCTGCTATGATGTTAGTTGCCTTTAATATGGAAGCCTGGATACTACTGCAGATATTTGAGTGTCTTATTGAGTTTATGTATTTGCACAAATTGCTTTTTTTTTTTTTTTTTTTTTTTTGCTTCAGTGTACGATGTTTATCTTATACATAGTTTATATAATCTCATATATCCTATCTAAGTTTTCACATCTTCCAGTCAAGAGACATTAATATAACCAGCCTAATTATGTTAAAGTTTAAAAGCATATATATATGTGTGAACATAATTTTCTGCAATAGTGGTTATTAGAGGAACTACTTTAGAGATTCCAACTTATATTTGATGTAGTTCTTCATCTTACAATAGATAGTTCTCTACATGCTAAGTCACCTTTCTGAGAATTAGGAGACTATACTTTGTTTTTTTTTTTCTGTTTTCTTGTTTTGTTTTTTGTGTATACTTAAAGTAATAGTTATCTTGTCCTACCTAAGCTAATCCCTAGAGACACTCTTCTAGCTAAATATCACTTATTATTATATAGTGTTAATTTTAATACAGTGTGCTCAATACTTAGATACTCAGTCCTCCCAATGCCTTCTAGAGTTGCTCTCTCTTCTATACAATGTTCTGCACATGTTTACAATGTGATAGAAGTGCCGAGTCTGTTATATTATATTGTACTTCCGTTATTAAGGTCACGGAGCTAAAACTGAGTATATATTTTGGAAATACCTAATATGATGTTGTCAGTGTCCAGTGTCACAATATGTTTTATTTGGGTAATATTCAGATAGCGCTTAATGTTCTCTGTCCTATAATGTTTGCAGCTAACGTTAACTCTGATACATAATCCTATCCTACTAGGTCATATTTGCCTATAGTCCTTTGAATTGCCAATATTACTGCAATGTGCTAGTATTACATGTACTGAATATCCTTATTCCTAGCTATTGCAATCTTTGGGGCTACTAATTTGTTTGGGATCAATGATTGTACATGGTTGCATCCTTATGTTACAGGGGATTATAGTGGAAAGTGTTATGTTACATTACATTTGTATTTCTGAGACCCCAGTATATTTTGGCATTTTTCCGCACTGCCAGCGGCCGAGGCAGTGTGACGTGTTAACCATTCACACCCTGTTACTGTTGGGTTCCTCTCCTCCCTTTCCCGCCGGTACTGGCTGCCTGTGGGTCATATCCCTTCTCCTTTTTCCCGCACCGTCTATAGTTGACATCTCCCCAGGAGAGGAGCTCACCCAGTGACCCTGTATAATTCATACATACTAATATCTTCCCTCTCCATATAACTTTCTTAAGAACTTCCCTTATTTATCTTATTGAAAGCCCCACAACTATGCATATAAATTCCCATACCCTGAGTAACTCCTGTTTATAAATTTGACATACTAACTGGCTCCGCCCTCCACCACCCCTCCTTCTACATATTTAAGCGGCTTTCGCCCGCTGATAGTCCCCCCCCCCTTATATATTTTGGCCCAAGAGTGGCCGTCTCATATGCTAACCCTCCACAGGCAGATACCTTGATTCAGATATGTCAATAAGTGTTTCCTATCAGGTAGTGGAAATCATTTGCTAGTACTATAATATAAAATGAAGTTCTAATTCCTTTCACCTAAGCTTTTGCCTAGCACCATGTTAATCTTTGATATGTATTTCTCTTATTACAGGCGCATTCTGTGTTGTCACTAATATTTGCTTATAGGCATTGTAATACTTTATTGGATGTAATATTATCTTAAAGGTGAATACTGTTTGTCAATCTTTGTTTCAACTTCAATAAAAAATTTATTTGCAAAAAAAAATCCAAGAAGGACACAAGAAATACTGCGAAAAACACCCGCAGCACGAGTCCATTAAGGAAAAAAAAAAACCTAAGCAGTAGCCACCTCCGCATGACAACCTAAACTACATGATGACAAAGACTCTAGGAGAATCATCAACAGTAGCTCAACCACACGGTAAGGACCACACCCCTCGGATCAGGGATGCGAAAGGACGCGGTGAGATATCACCGGTCCCGACGTCGGGTGCGGACTGACATGGGCCATCCTAAGAGTTTCCGACATCCAGACCCGAAGGGCCAGAAGAATAGTGTAATTTTTTTTGTGTGTGTATAAAAACAAATAACTGAACAGGAGAACAGTAGGTACCGCCAGATCAGCCAGGCGCAACATGCGTCACTAACAAGTAACAGGTCACACACAAAACACTGGAAGAAATCCGGGAACAACTTCCATAGAAGAACTTAAATCAAGCAATCCCAGAATTCCCATAGGGAAAGCAGAAAGAAAAATCATCCGGACCGGATAAAAGAAAAACAAGGGCACCCGCAGGCATCCGCCCAGAAGGAACTATGTCTCCGCAGGACCTGCCAACCGGGAACCGTAACCTCCAGAAAAAAAGACTGAGAAAGATCACAGTAGACTGACCGGGGAGAGACACATCCCCACTAGCCTATCTCGAAGAACCTTGCGAGAACTGAGAAGTCCTCGGACCATAAAGGAAAGGATCCCCCAATAAGTCAAAGTCGTCGTAATAGGACACGCAGCCATACAATCCTATAACGAAAAGAACAACAAGGGGGAACAAACACCCCCGGGGGGAATATTATAGTGCCGTTCATGGTCTGAACACCTGGAATAGGCAGGCAGGCACATAACTGCAAGGAAACTTCAGGGTCCTGCAAGCGAATCAGTCCCATTAAAATATTAAATCGAAAATGTCCCGCCATCTCCGGGGGAAACAATCCACCCTGCGCGGAGGGGGTATTAACATCCTCAAAAGTAAAAGGAGTATGCGATTGGGAAGGCGCCTCCTGAGGAGCAGAGCCCCCAGAGGCCGATGGCTCGGAAGGCCCAGGGTCCCCAGAGCCTGTGGGACCCGGCAAACTATCCAGGCACGAGAGACAAGATTGGCAGACTTGTGATAACAGGGCCAATTACGGTCCTCATCCGAGGACGACTCAGAATTACAATCCTCATCCGAATCGGATATAAAAATAGTCCTGACATTAGAATCTCCAAGGCTTAAGACTGCACAAGATAAACAGAGATTGGGAAAAAAAACGACAGGCACCTGACACCCACAATGGCTGGGGGCACTCACGACCTCCTATGACCAGACCTCAGCGGAGCAGACTCTTTCCTCCGTCGCCACTCAGTCAGGAATGTGGAAGGGGAAGAAGACCCACCCAAGCATAAAAACGCGCCCGGTCACCAGATGCCCTGCGAAATCCCAAAAAGCACGCAACTAGGCCCACAGAAAGTTAAGCAAGTCTGAATAAATTAGGCATAACCCGAAGGTATAGTTCTAGGTTGTGTAAACCACAACCTAAAGAACAAGCCAATATGTGCCACATAGGCATATGTCTCAGCCGCAGAGCCCCTATGCACATACACAAGCAGGTTGAATCACGTAAGAAACATGATAAAAAAAAAAACCTTCCCCGTTCACTAATCCACCCTAAGGAGGAATTATTCAATGATTCCCAGATCGGAGCAGAAGGTGCCTCAACGAGGCCCATACTTAACTGTCATAATAATCACATTACAGATAACGGAATAAAATGAAACGATCTTACCGGAATCTACGTCGTGGAACAGGAACACAGAACTTCAAGTGTGACTAATAGTAGCATCGCCTCCGTCATGGACTTGAGAGAAAACAGCATGTAGCGAAACGAAGTTCGGCAACGCCAAGGGCTGAAACGGAGATGTGAATACGAGTCGGGATGGTGTTGCAGGGGAAGCTCCCACTGCATCTCCGAACTCTCACTTTCGCCCCGGCCCTCCTCGAGAGACTGACAGGACTACTTAAAACTTCCGTCCCATGTTGAAGGGTAGCGCCCTCCATAAGAGACATATGAAAAAGAAATAAAAGTAAAATAATTTTAAAAGAAAACTTTTTACACATATCTGCCAACCTCCTGGGACGAAAGGCAAAGAATGACTGGGGGATAGGGGAAGTTGGAGGAGTATTTTTTTGCCTTTGGCTGGTGTGTCTTTGCCTCCTCCTGGTGGCCAGGTTCTTATTTCCCATAAGTAATGAATGTGGCTGTGGAATCTTTCCCATTAGGAATAAAACTCATAACTACTGCTCTCAGATTGCGGAATGGATCTTGAGCTTTTTAGCCTCACCGCAAAACTCGTAATGGCTGCGCTATGGAAGTTCCATGCAAAAACGTCATTTTTACATGTGCAGGACTGACGTTGAGTCACAGGCTAAAAGGCTTGAGGTACAGCAATACCGACAAGACATGTAATGGCTGCGGTGCTGTTTTAACGCTGAAATTACCCATTTTTTTTCAGCGTTAAAACACGAACGCACAACTCGTAATCTAGGTGATTGGTGCCAATAGCCCTTTAAACTGCATCTGTGTCTTGCTTCATTGTAGGTGCAATAAGTTTTTTGTTATAATAAATTCTATTTTTCTGGCCCTTGTCTGCCATTCCAGTGATTTGCAGCTCTGCCCTGTTTGCCTCTTGGATGCAGTGTTATCCTGTGCCCTGGTATGACCAGTGCTCTCCTGATACACTGTTAAAGGCATAACTGCTGCATACTCAAGTATCTTGTCTGGAGGACAGAATAAAAAAAATGCTAGGTACCAGTAAGTCTTTTCAGGCTTTGGGTTTTTCTGACTCTATATAAAGGGAACACAATCTTCATTGGTGTGGAATAGTAGCTTAAGCCAAGGTGAATTATACCTAGTGCTTTACTTGCCCTGTGTAATGTATTAGCCTAATTCCAAAGCTCTGACTCAAGAAAAATGTAGCTGATCATACAAATATGTAGATTGTAGAATTAGGTATAAACAAAATGCTGCAAAAATACCAAATGGGTCACTCAAAAGTGAGATGGCACTTTATAGATGAATAGTGCAAATAATGGATGTCACAGCCAACAGCTGGCTGAGGCTCCTGGCAACAACCTCCAGGGGAATTCCTCCTTATACACGAGAGTCTCGAATATCCGGCCACAAGCAATCAGGAGAAATCCAGCAGCCACTTTTCACAAACAGTATGCTGCAAATGTGTCACAATTATGTCTTGTGACACATTTGCAGCGTACTGATTGTGGAAAGTGGCTGCTGGATTTCTCCTGATTGCTTGTGTGCGGATCAGCTAGCTCCCAGTAGTGCATTGCTGCTCCTGAGCCTACCTAGGTATGCCAAGAAAACAAATTTTGGGTTTCATATCCATTTAAAGGTTAAAATAATATATTGTTAAATCTACAATATGATGTTTAAAAACATATTATATTTTTAAAAGCAAATGTTCTGTTGTGATGATTATTTCTTCATGCTTGTTGAGGGGTGTTCCTTTTCACCAACATAGTTGTCCTTATGAGCTAGTGAGCAGTTTGCACTTAGGTATAAGTTGTGCACAAACATTTAAATTCCTCTTGTTTCAGTATGAATTTGAACAATTTTAACCTTTTTAATGCAAAAATATGTTTAAAGGGACATTAAACTGCTGGGTACAACTACAGCAGCAGGGTTACTACTTACGATGATATTATTTTCCCTCCCATACCTGCATCTCTATTTAAAGCTGTTCTCTTATCTTAACTCATTACAGAATCCAGTCGGTAAAGCTCTGCGTTTTATACTGGGTGCCGCCATCTTGTAGCGCGTATATATAGTTGCATCCTGTGACATAAGCAGTGCACTTTCCAAGATCTGTGACGTTACTGGCTTTTTGACAGCTGTACCTTGCACTTCACATAATAGAGAGCCTAAGGGGCCGAATTATATGAAGTCTTAAGATCGTTGCTCCATAACTGGTTCGCCTACTCTGAGGCTGCGGACATCAATTGGTCCGATCACATACGATCAGGCTGATTGATACCTCCTGCTAGTGGTCGGTTGGCTGCGAATCTGCAGGGGGCGGCATTGCACAAGCAGTTCACAGGAACTTCTTGTGCAATGATAAATGTCGACAGCGGCATTCATCGATGTCTGTCGGACATGATCTGCTGAGCGGATCATGTCGGACAGACTGATGATAAATCGGCCCCCATGAGTTACATTTTTACAGTTTTTTGCACAGTTTAAGAGTTACATAAGAAATAAAAGCTCCATTATGGCAGCACCCAGTGTGTGAATGCAGAGCTTCACTAACTGATAATTGTAAAGGGTTTCAAATCAGAGAATGATTATAAAGAGAGCTGCAGCACAGGAGGAAAAACAATAGCACAGTGAGTGGTAACCAGGCTACTATAGTTGTAACCTTCCGTTTAATGTCCCTTTAATGTGTTTAACTCTTTCATATGTATGATAGAGTTGAATATTTCTTTAAAGAGACATCAAGTCAAAAGTTTATGATTCAGCTAGAACATGGCATTTTCAGAAAATGTACTCCTATTATCAAGCTTACTTTATTATCTTGGGATCCTTTGTTTAAAAGCATACCTAAATATGCTCAGGAGCATAAGTGCATTACTGCCCGAGAGATGGTGAGTAGTGGCTACACACATATACCTCTTGTCATTGGCTCACCAGATGTGTTCAGCTAGCGTCAAGTAGTGCATTGCTGCTCTGGAGCAGGGTTAGAAGCATATTTATATGTACACAAGGGTACAATAATAAAATCATCTAACACAGAGCATTTTCTTTTTACACTTTTATGTCCCTTTAAACAATATCTCATCTAATGCTCTGCTCAGGCTATAAAGAAAGGAAGGAAACAACAGAAACAGATTAGGAGGGAGTGTGTGACACAGACAGGAAACGTACCACAGGGACAAGGAGTGAAAGGACAAACAGATAACAAATGAAGAGGAGGAAGAAAGTGAAATAGATGAGAGAACAGTGACAAAGGAGAAAGACACAGAGAAGGGGAAGTGGTGACACAAGTTAAAACAAAAGCTTACAAATCTAGTAGCCAACTCAATAATGTAGGATATAAAATAGTTTGGTCGTCCATTTGAGATTATTTACTATAATGCTGTATATGTATTGATAAACTTTGTGCTGCTCAAGACCTGTGAATGCCGGTATTTATTGCATGTTGTTAAATCTGATGTTCCTTTTTATACAAGAGAACACTGACGGTGATTTCACTATTGTTTTGTGCGTGTGGATTCATACGAAGGAATATTCAATGAATCATCTTGTCATCTTGCAACACCTAGCATTAAAAATAATCCATAAAACCCAAAAGTAAGTTAACAGAACTTAATTTCTATCCCATATCTCTCAAAAGCACACACTCCATTCACTTGTGCACGAAGGAACTCACAAATTTACCTCTATTCATGACCTCTTCATCTCCCACTCCTTTAACCTGCTGGCCCACACCAAAACCTGTCCCTCTCATTTAGGCACAGCCTACCCAGCTGCTCTTTCATACAGAGGTTTAACTTCAGTTGTATACAGTACTCGAGTCTTTCAACACGAAAAAAGGTGGTGTTTGCATCCTTCTCTCTCCCCTCTGTTCTTTTCAAAACATAACACCCCATTTTTCCCTCACATTCTCTTCCTTTAAAGCCCATATGATTAATTTGTCACCCATATCTGTATGAGTTGCTGTCATGTATTGACCTTCTAGTTAACCCACACTTTTCCTACCTCACTTCCTCTCCTGTGACACGCCTGATCTAATTCTTGGTGACTTCTATATTCCTATTGATAACTAAAGTTCTCCTGGAGTTCCAAAGCTTCTTGAGCTCACTTTTCCTTTGGCCTCTCGCAGTGGTATAATTCCCCTACTCACAAAGATGGCCATTCAATTGACCTAATCGTTAGCAACTGTTGTTCTGTCTCTCACTTTACTAACTCCCATTCCTATTCTATCATCACCATCTCTAAATGTAGCTGCTAAGGGGTTAATTCTGTTTAGTTGTGAACTAAGAACAGTTGTTTTTTTTTTTTAAAATAGCTGTGTACTGGGTTTGTTTGAGTTTTCTTTGAAGTGCCAGGAGCCTCATAAAAAGTTTCTAAGGCTCACTCCTCCAGATGTTATTGGGTATAAAGCCACTCAAGCTTTTAGTTCCAGAGATACACAGGATAGAGTTTTATGGCTTAGACTGTCAGTAGAATACATGATAGAAAACAGGGCCTCAGTCACATATCCTGAGGAGGTCAATAAAGGGACATGGGTATTATGTATATATGTGTTTAAAACTGTTATGACATTAAATGAAGGGAAATCTGTCATATCTGGTATCAAATTGATTCTCCCAATGAAACTAAGAGATTCCCGATATGTATATATGGAAATAGAGTTACCTAGCAGAAATTATAATGGGTTCTATGCTGTCAAGCAAAAACTTAGTTTATTGAAGGTCATAATGGACAGGGGGGTTTCTTAGCCCACCCAGGAAGGTGTGGTCAGGCAACCGGATCTATGGAAAAAAGGTATAAGAATCTTAATTTTTAACTATAAGATTGTCATTCTTACAAGGGAGGCTGTGACAACGTTTTATTAATAATGCATTGTGCATAATATTTTTGGCATAATAAATAAAACTTTTATTAAGTTTGGCCTTTGTCTAATAATTGAACCACGTTACTGAAAGAGACTGGAATATTAGAACTGTATAATTTAGGTTATTTTCTGCTAAATTGTACTCAGAGAGTTATTGTGTAAGTCTGGGTTTTTCCTTAGGATTTTCCCTTTAATAAATTTTAAGTGGTGACAGCTGAAATATTGGTTAGTTTAGTGTGGGTGACATTAAAGGGGAGTTTTGGGGCATTTCTTTTACGTCTAGTATAGACTGGAGAGTGTTGTTAACCCTTGCACCCACTGAACTAAATCACAAGCTGGTCTGGTGTGGCTAGATTGTGACATATTAGTGAGAGTAGAAGGGATCTGATAACCCTTTCTATGCCAAATAAGTGACTGGCGCAGGGTTGGATAACCTTGGTTCGTCACAAATTGGTGGGCAGCGGTGTCTGTCTGTGCCTGAACCGAGTTTAGCTGTACAGGGAGAAACTGTCTGTGAGAGGAGGCAGATGAGTGCTGAGTGTCTGTCTGTGATTGAATCAGTGGATTCTATAGAAGGAGGTGAGATTGACGGGGGAGAGAATGACTGGGTGACTGGGCCGCTGGATGATGTGTGCCAGGCTGTGCCAGGGCCAATTCAGTTCCCTGTGGAAAGACACAATATATGGGATAAATGGCAGAAGGAAGATATGTGCTTGTTTGCATCAGTGTCAGAAGGATCCAAAATTCTGTGTGAGGATGCAAAGTGGCAGACTGACTGTGAGAGACAGCAGGGGGGAAAAGCCCACGCTATGACAGAAGCAACAGAGCCACAGATTTCAGAGTGTGTGGGAGATGAGGGTACAGGATACTCTTTGAGGAACCCCCAGAGTGAGTGTGAAACATTGTGGGTGACAGAGACCCCAGTAACCTCAGCTGTGACCTGGAGACAGACTGCACAGACTAGGGGACAGAGACTGACACAGACTGCAGGCACAGGGGGGAGTACAAAGAAGTGTATTTACACAGCCCCACAGTGCCATTCAGCAAATACACTGAGAGGTGTGCAGCATCAGAGCCCCCAGCAGGCTCAGCAGCTAGGACCACAGTGGACAAGAGGGGGGCAGTTAGTCAACCCCCTACCAACCATAACAGAGTGCAGGAGTACAGGAATTCTACTCCAGTGGGAGGGCAAGAGCCTGTGGTAGATAAGCCGCAACTGACAGCACACAATATGTTCAGGGAGCACACAATAGGTAGCAAGACCCTAGGCTTCACAGGCACCTCTGTAACAGGGGATGATGTGTTATTCAGGGATAAGATGCAAGCCTTATTGGGGAAGGTACCTGCAAAACCCAGAGATGCCATATTCCCACAAAAACAGTTGCAGGATTCTACTGCCAGAGAGGGAGTGTATGAGATGGTGAAAAATGTTCTTGTTCTAACACCCATGAGACAGAACAAACTAAAGGCTGCATGGGAGGGGCCCTGCAATATATTAAATCAGCTGGGTAGAGCAACTAGTGTGTCATTTTTAAATGGAAGGCCTGATGATGGCAAAACTGCTATGTGCAACCGGTCTGGCAATAGTGTGCTCACCGCAAGGGAACGATCCCTTTGATACGCATCGGGAGTGGCTTGTAGCCACCCCATTTTGCGTCTCTTATTGGGGGAGGTGTCATGAATATCTCAGGATGTAGCTGCTAAGGGGTTAATTCTGTTTAGTTGTGAACTAAGAACAGTTGTTTGTTTTTGAAAAATAGCTGTGTACTGGGTTTGTTTGTGTTTTCTTTGAAGTGCCAGGAGCCTCATAAAAAGTTTCTAAGGCTCACTCCTCCAGATGTTATTGTGTATAAAGCCACTCAAGCTTTTAGTTCCAGAGATACACAGGATAGAGTTTTATGGCTTAGACAGTCAGTAGAATACATGATAGAAAACAGGGCCTCAGTCACATATCCTGAGGCGGTCAATAAAGGGTATTATGTATATATGTGTTTAAAACTGTTATGACATTAAATGAAGGGGAATCTGTCATATCTGGTATCAAATTGATTCTCCCAATGAAACTAAGAGATTCCCAATATGTATATATGGAAATAGAGTTACCTAGCAGAAATTATAATGGGTTCTATGCTGTCAGGCAAAAACTTAGTTTATTGAAGGTCATAAAGGACAGGGGGTTTCTTAGCCTGCCCAGGAGGGTGTGGTCAGGCAACCTGATCTATGGAAAATAGGTATAAGAATCTTATTTTTTTAACTATAAGATTGTCATTCTTACAAGGGAGGCTGTGAAAACACAGAGTAAGGACCCAATTGATTCATGCCATCTCTCTGGTAACAGATTCCAAAGACTAGTACAGTATAAGGTTTCTAATTTTCATCTTTTTATTTTGAAAAACTGTTTGCTAATGTGTAATTTTATTTGTAACAACTTTTTATTAATAATGCATTGTGCATAATATTTTTGGCATAATAAATAATCCTTTTATTAAGTTTGGCCTTTGTCTAATAATTGAACCACGTTACTGAAAGAGACTGGAATATTAGAACTGTATAATTTAGGTTATTTTCTGCTAAATTGTACTCAGAGTTAATGTGGCATTAAAGGGGAGTTTTGGGGCATTTCTTTTACTTCTAGTATAGACTGGAGAATGTTGTTAACCCTTGCATCCACTGAACTAAATCACAAGCTGGTCTGGTGTGGCTAGATTGTGACATATTAGTGAGAGTAGAAGGGATCTGATAACCTTTTCTATGCGAAATAAGTGACTGGCGCAGGGTTGGATAACCTTGATTCGTCACACCCATCCTTTCTAATTTCCTTCTAACCTCTGCCATTGACAAAAACAGAATTTATGCCTACCTGATAAATATCTTTCTCTTGTGATGTATCGAGTCCACGGATTCATCCATACTTGTGGGATATTCTCCTTCCTAAGAGGAAGTGGCAAAGAGAGCACCCACAGCAGAGCTGTCTATATAGCTCCTCCCTTAGCTCCACCCCCCAGTCATTCGACCGAAGGCTAGGAAGAAAAAGGAGAAACTATAGGGTGCAGAGGTGACTGAAGTTTTTCAAATAAAAATATACTACCTGTCTTAAACAGACAGGGCGGGCCGTGGACTCGATACATCACAAGAGAAAGAAAGTTATCAGGTAAGCATAAATTCTGTTTTCTCTTGTAAGATGTATCGAGTCCACGGATTCATCCATACTTGTGGGATACCAATACCAAAGCTTTAGGACACGGATGAAGGGAGGGACAAGACAGGTACCTTAAACGGAAGGCACCACTGCTTGTAGAACCTTTCTCCCAAAAATAGCCTTAGAAGAAGCAAAAGTATTGAATTTGGAAAATTTGGAAAAAGTATGAAGCAAAGACCAAGTCGCTACCTTACAAATCTGTTCAACAGAAGCCTCATTTTTAAAAGCCCATGTGGAAGCCACTGCTCTAGTAGAATGAGCAGTAATTCTTTCAGGAGGCTGCTGGCCCGCAGTCTCATAAGCCAAACGGATGATGCTTTTCAGACAAAAAGAAAGAGAGGTAGCCGTAGCCTTTTGACCTCTCCGCTTACCAGAATAGATAACAGACAATGAAGATGTTTGACGGAAATCTTTGGTTGCTTGTAAGAAGAACTTTAAAGCACGAACCACATCAAGATTGTGCAACAGACGTTCCTTCTTTGAAGAAGGATTAGGACACAGCGAAGGAACAACAATTTCCTGATTGATATTCCTATTAGAAACAACCTTAGGAAGGAATCCAGGTTTGGTACGTAAAACCTTATCTGCATGGAAAACAAGATAAGGTGAGTCCCACTGTAAAGCAGATAACTCAGAAACTCTTCGAGCCAAAGAGATAGCTACTAAAAACAGAACTTTCCAAGATAGAAGCTTAATATCTATGGAATGCATAGGTTCAAACTGAACCCCTTGAAGAACTTTAAGAACTAAGTTTAGGCTCCATGGCAGAGCAACAGGTTTGAATACAGGCTTGATTCTGACTAAAGCCTGACTAAACGCTTGAACGTTTGGGACATCTGCCAGACGCTTGTGTAAAAGAATAGACAATGCAGAAATCTGTCCTTTTAAGGAGCTAGCTGATAATCCCTTCTCCAATCCTTCTTGGAGAAAAGACAATATTCTAGGAATCCTAATCTTACTCCATGAGTAACCCTTGGATTCACACCAATAAAAATATTTGCACCAAATCTTATGATAGATTTTTCTGGAGACAGGCTTTCTAGCTTGAATCAGGGTATCAATGACCGACTCAGAGAAACCAAGCTTTGATAAAATCAGGCGTTCAATCTCCAAGCTGTCAGACGCAGAGAAAATAGATTTGGATGCTTGAAAGGACCTTGGATTAGAAGGTCCTGCCTCATTGGCAGAGTCCACGGTGGAACCGATGACATGTCCACTAGGTCTGCATACCAAGTCCTGCGTGGCCACACAGGTGCTATTAGAATCACCGAAGCTCTCTCCTGTTTGATTCTGGCAACCAGACGTGGGAGAAGAGGAAACGGTGGAAATACATAGGCCAGATTGAAGGACCAGGGCACTGCTAGAGCATCTATCAGTACCGCCTGGGGATCCCGGGACCAGGACCCATAACGAGGAAGTTTGGCGTTCTGCCGGGACGCCATCAGATCCAATTCTGGTGTGCCCCATAGCTGAGTTAGCTGGGCAAATACCTCCGGAAGGAGCTCCCAGTTCTCTACCCCTGGGATATGGATTGCTGAGAGATGGCAAGAGTGATCCTCCGCCCATCGGATTATTTTGGTAACCTCCATCATCACTAGAGAACTCTGTGTTCCTCCTTGATGATTGATATAAGCTACAGTCGTGATGTTGTCCGACTGAAATCTGATGAATTTGGCGGCAGCTAGCTGAGGCCACGCCTGAAGCGCATTAAATATCGCTCTCAGTTCTAGAATGTTTATCGGGAGGAGAGTTTCCTCCCGAGACCATAAGCCCTGTGCTTTCAGGGAGTTCCAGACTGCACCCCAGCCTAGCAGGCTGGCATCTGTCGTTACTATGAGCCACTCTGGCCTACGGAAACACATTCCCTGAGACAGCCACCAGAGAAGAGAGTCTCTGGTCTCCTGGTCCAGATGCAGTTGAGGAGATAAATCTGCATAATCCCCATTCCACTGTTTGAACATGCATAGTTGCAGTGGTCTGAGGTGTAGGCGGGCAAAAGGAACTAAGTCCATTGCCGCTACCATGATTCCGATTACCTCCATACACTGAGCCACTGATGGCCGAGGAATGGAACGAAGAGCTCGGCAAGTGGTTAAGAGTTTTGATTTTCTGACCTCCGTCAGAAATATTTTAATTTCTACCGAGTCTATCAGAGTCCCTAGGAAGGAAACTCTTGTGAGAGGGAAGAGAGAACTCTTTTTTATGTTCACCTTTGAGATCTCAGAAAAGCCAACACGATGTCCGTGTGAGACTTGGCTAGCTGGAAAGTCGACGCCTGAATTAAGATGTTGTCTAGATAAGGCACCACTGCTATGCCCCGCGGTCTTAGAACCGCCAAAAGGGACCCTAGCACCTTTGTGAAAATTCTGGGAGCCGTGGCCAACCCGAAGGGAACAGGATTATTAAGGCTCATTCGGAGACTAGGATACTCTAAATCAGTATAACTATAACATAGCCGACATATATTTATAGTCAGTATACTGACCATCTGTCCGAGCAAAAACTTGGTTATTTTGGGCCAGAATCTGGATGTTCCAGTACTATAAACACACAGACAACCTGATATAATAGGAGTTGTAGCCCAACCTACTTTAATTTACTGTATCCGTGATAATCTCAATTGCACAACCTTATATACTTTGTATCGGTACCTTTATTTAATGGAAATGTATCACACATCTTAGTGGACTTAGACAATATGCAACTATCCCGGCTGATCTAGGAGTACTCATATTTGTACCATTAGCCAGTCATTTCAACACGAGACTTAATCCCAATCCTAACAAGGCTGTTTTGTCTCCTAAGGGCCAGTACATACACTTTCTGGCTCCATGGTAGTAGACCAAAATCTGATTTTAAAATGTGCGTTAAACCCCTGTTTTTAAACGATCTAGTAAAAGTTATATTTTAGCTTAGTTTAGAATTTTTTTGCCATCATTTTTCACGTTCATGAGTGCTATATTTGTACTCTGTCGTCAGTTCTTTACTGATCCTCTACATAAGGGCCACAAACTGGTAATGCCAGCCCAGAAAGGCAAATCTGAGGAATTGATGATGATCTCTGTGAATAGGGATGTGTAGATACGCATCCTTTAAGTCCACGGTAGTCATATATTGACCCTCCTGGATCAGAGGTAGAATAGTCTGAATAGTCTCCATCTTGAATGATGGTACTCTGAGGAACTTTTTGAGATCCAAGATTGGTCTGAAAGTTCCCTCTTTTTTGGGAACCACAAACTGGTTTGAGTAAAACCCTAGCCCTTGTTCCGCTTTTGGAACTGGGCAGATCACTCCCATGGTATGTAGGTCTTCTACACAGCGTAAGAATGCTTCTCTCTTTGTCTGGTTTGCAGACAATTGAGAAATGTGAAATCTCCCCCTTGGGGGGGAGTCTTTGAAGTCCAGAAGATATCCCTGGGACACAATTTCTGAAGCCCAGGAATCGTGGACATCTCTTGCCCAAGCCTGAGCGAAGAGAGAGAGTCTGCCCCTTACTAGATCCGGTCCCGGATCGGGGGCTACCCTTTCATGCTGTCTTAGAGGCAGCTGCAGGCTTCTTGGCCTGTTTACCCTTGTTCCAAGCCTGTTCAGGTCTCCACACTGACTTGGATTGGGCAAAATTCCCCTCTTGCTTTGCAGCAGGGGAAGCTGAAGCGGGACCACCCTTGAAGTTCCGAAAGGAACGAAAATTATTTTGTTTGGTCCTCATTTTATTTGTTTTATCCTGAGGGAGGGCATGGCCTTTCCCTCCAGTGATGTCTGAAATAATCTCTTTCAGTTCAGACCTGAATAGGGTCTTTCCTTTGAAAGGGATATTCAAAAGTTTAGATTTTGATGATATATCAGCAGACCAGGACTTAAGCCATAACGCCCTGCGTGCTAAAATGGCAAAACCTGAATTCTTTGCCGCTAATTTAGCCAGTTGGAAAGCGGCATCTGTAATGAAAGAATTAGCCAACTTAAGGGCCTTAATTATATCCATAATATCATCTAATGGAGTCTCCATCTGAAGAGCCTCTTCTACAGCCTCGAACCAGAAAGCAGCTGCAGTAGTTACAGGAACAATGCACGCAATAGGTTGGAGAAGAAAACCTTGATGAACAAAAATTTTCTTCAGGAGACCCTCTAATTTTTTATCCATAGGATCTTTGAAAGCACAACTGTCTTCGATAGGTATAGTTGTACGCTTAGCAAGAGTAGAAATAGCTCCCTCCACCTTAGGAACCGTCTGTCACGAGTCCCGCATGGTGTCAGATATGGGAAACATTTTCTTAAAAACAGGAGGGGGAGCGAACGGAATACCTGGTTTATCCCACTCCTTAGTAACAATATTCACAATCCTCTTAGGGACGGGAAAAACATCAGTGTAAACAGGAACCTCTAAGTATTTGTCCATTTTACACAATTTCTCTGGAACCTCTATAGGGTCACAATCATCTAGAGTCGCTAATACCTCCCTGAGCAATAAGCTGAGGTGTTCAAGCTTAAATTTAAAGGCCGTCATATCAGAATCTGTCTGAGGGAGCGTCTTTTCTGAATCAGAAATTTCTCCCTCAGATAACAAATCCCTTACCCCTACTTCAGAACATTGTGAGGGTATATCGATACGGCTACTAGGGCTCAGCATTTGTTCTTAACCCAGAGCTGTCACGCTTTCCTTGTAAACCAGGCAGTTTAGAGAAAACCTCTGTGAGGGTTTTATTCATAACTGTGGCCATGTCTTGTAAAGTAAATGAATTTGACGCACTAGAGGTACTTGGCGTCACTTGTGCAGGCGTTACTGGTTGTGACACTTGGGGAGAGCTAGATGGCAAACACTCATTTCCTTCTGTCTGAGAATCATCTATTGCTATATTTTTAAGTGCTAAAATATGCTCTTTATAATTTATAGACATATCAGTGCAAGTGGGACACATTCTAAGAGGGGGTTGCACAATGGCTTCTAAACACATTGAATAAGGATTTTCCTTGATGTCAGACATGTTAAACAGGCTAGTAATGAAACAAGCAAGCTTGGAAAACACTTTAATCAAAGCAAATAATACTTAGAAGAAAACGGTACTGTGCCTTTAAGAGAAAAAAAAGATGCACAAACTCTGCAAAACAGTGTAAAAAAGCAGTAAACTTTACGAAATTTTACAGTAGCATCATAAAGCCTTAGTAAGATTGCACAGCTAGACAAATAAACAATTAACCCCTTAATGTAAAAACCGGATTGACAAAAAGATCAAAAACCGGTAAAAAACGTCCAGCACCTTGCCACAGCTCTGCTGTGGCGCCTACCTGCCCTTTAGGAAAGGTTTTTTGGGGAAAAAACTTCTTTTAAGCCCTCAAACACAGCAGGACCCTCTGGAAAAGCAGCTGGATGTTGAATGTCTCTGAGTAAAAGAAACTGCGCAACTGAGGCGCAAAAATAGGCCCCTCCCACCTCACTCGATGTTATGGGGGCCGAAAAGAAACACACCAGAGTGTTTCTAAACTATCCATGTGGGTTAATAACCCTTAAATAAGTCACAATGACCCCTTAAAGTCCCTCAAAAAACGTTTTGCAATGAAAATGTTTTTCCTAACAGTGTCACCAGTAACCAATGACCCCTTTATGCAAGCTGGGATTCCTACTAAGTGTCTGAATACAGCTTACCCTTCCCTCATGGGGATATTGCCAGCCTTTTCTAGAATTATCACAGTCTATCTAGAAAAAAATAGACTGAACATACCTCAATGCATCTTAGTATGCAAACCGTTCCCCCAACTGAAGTTTTCCTGTACTCTTCAGCCCTTGTAAGAACAGCAGTGGATCTTAGTTACAAAGTGCTAAGATCATCATCCTCCTTGCAGAAATCTTCATCCCTTTTCTGCCAGAGAGTGAATAGTACACACCGGTACCATTTAAAATAACAAACTTTTGCTTGAGAAAATAAAAACTAACATTTTTGTCACCACACTCACTTTACCCTTCCTAGCAGTTAAGCAGGCAAAGAGAATGACCGGGGGTGGGGGTGGAGGGGGGGTGGTGGAGCTAAGGGAGGAGCTATATAGACAGCTCTGCTGTGGGTGCTCTCTTTGCCACTTCCTGTTAGGAAGGAGAATATCCCACAAGTATGGATGAATCCGTGGACTTAATGCATCTTACAAGAGAAATACCCCTCCCTCCATAGTGCACACCCTATGCAAGCACCTACAACCATGGCGCACACAGCTAACACTTTAATTGCAAAAATGTACCTGCACAGCAGACTGGTACATGAGGAAATCTCACGTCTGACAACTTCTTGCACTTCAAGTTTATACAACACTTCTAATTCTCTGCCCTTAACCTCTCCACGCAAAATTACTTTTCAACAATCATTTCATCTATGGCATACATTCCTTAGCATCTTTTCTAAACTTTTAATACCCTCTTGTGCCCTTCCTCTTATTAAAATGTATCTCACAGCACATGACATGTCAATGCATTTCAAAAATAAAATTGACTCCATTCAGCATGAAATTACCTTCCAAAATAAAAACAATGTTTGTAACAAATCTCTGCAAACAATCAAGGTCAGCCTGCCAAAAAGTTCAGCATGTTTGCTCCTGTTACTGCAGATGTATATTTTCATACCCCTTAAACATGCTCTAATTACACATTTTTCTAAGAAACCCTCACTTGATCCAGCATCCGACTGCCACTCCCGCAAATCTCTCGTCTTCCTCTTGTCTCTAAACTTCTCAAGAGGATAATTTACAATCTGGCTTTTGCCCCTGAAACTGCCATTACCAAGGTGACAAACAACCTGCTTATTGCAAGAAGGTCTCTACTCCATGCTAATTCTTTTAGACTTATATGTAGGACTTTGATACTGTTAATCATCCAATGCTGCTCCAAAACCTTCAATCATTGGGTATTTGGGACACAGCTCTGCTGTAGCCCTTTTTCTACCTTTCTTCTGTGTATCTTTCTCTGGCTCATCCACTACCCTTCTTCATTGGGGTACCTCAAGGCTCAGTTCCAAGTCCCCTGTACACATTTCTAGGCTCTTTAATCAACTCCTGTGGGTTTCAATATAATCTGTATGTAGATGATACCCATATCTACCTTTCTGCACCCGACATATCATCTTTCATGTCTATCGAGTATCTCATCTTGGATGACTTCTCACTACCTAAAGGCTGAACATCTCTAAAGCTTAACCCCTCCATTTTACCCTTTCCCCAAATCTCACTAACTGTCATCACCTCTATCCTTCAGGCCTGCTGCCTTGGGGTTATATTTGACTCAAAACTATATTTTGCTCCACACATTAAGTCCTAAGCTAACTTCCTGCCGCTTCCACCATAAAAAAAAACTAAAATATTTACCACTACCTCAATCAAGACACAACTAAGATTCGTATCCCATCACATCATTTTACACCTCGACTACTACTACTGGTCTCCCAAGCAAACTCCTGTCCCCACTAAAATTTCTCCATTCTGCGCTGAATATATGATACCGACTTGCGACGCCGGTTCTATGTTTATGGGAGTAAAAACAGTGGGTGACGGGTAAAATATATGCGCCGCACTTGTATGCAGTGTCGTATATGTGTTCGCTATATTCGGCAAAAAATTGGCAACAATGGCTTTTGTGCCCGACGCCGCATATGTGATCGGGCACGACAAGTGCAAACACCCGTGATAAACCCCTTATAGCTTGTGTACAAACATTTTCGCTCCACTCGTAATCTGGTCCATTGTGTCATGCATACAAGTGCACCATTTACAACACAGTTAGTCTCTCTATCATTTGGCCTGGCCTGGCCTGGCTTGTACAGAAAACTAGGCATCTCAGATCTCAAATGTGAATATAACATGAATAACTTAGATTAGCCCATAAGCATCTTTCAAATTCAACAGAATTTCCAAACTGAAAGAAATCATGGAAGTGTAATTATAAAACAGTTTTGACAAACTAATATTAAAAACAAGATCTACATATGAACAAAACAAATTTTTCTTTTTTTCCTACTTCACTTGTGTAAGCAACATCACTTTGAAGGTTTGTATCTCCAGATGTACAGCTCATTTTTATTCAAGTTTGTACCACTCTCCAAGCCAAATGTCATTAAGACTAATATAGTAGCTTTCCCTAAAAGTCATCATAAGCACATTAAAAAAAAAAAAAACATAATTTATTCGTAGCTCATAAATTCCTTTCTTTCTTATTGGTGCAAGTCCATGATCCCTTTCTGTTGGGAATTCATCACCTGGCCACCAGGAGGAGTCAAAGACAACCCAAAGCAGAGCTTTAAGTATCCTTCCCTTACCCTCCCAGTATTACGTATAGCCAAGAACAGGAGAAAGAAGTAAGAGAGAAAGTATGGTAAAGAGGTGCAAACTAAAACTGCCACCCACTGGGTGGGTGCATGGACTCCTACCAACAAGATTAAATTATGTTTTAAGTTGGTGAGAGTCCACAATGCCTTGATGTTGGGAACTAACACACAAGCTGTGGGGTCCACAAAGGAAACAGGTGGGAAAAAAAAGAAAGAAAGGCAGGCACCTATTTACCAGGAACCACAGCCCAAAGAACTTTCCTTCCAAAAGCTGCCTCTGCTAAGAAAAACCCATCAAAATGATAAAATTTGATATGTAAAGATGATCAAATTGCCACCTAGCAAATGTTGTCTACTGACCCTTCATTCTTAAAAACCCAAGATGTAGAAAAAGAGCGAGTTGAATAGGCTGTCATTCACCAAGATGGCGATTGACCCGCCTCTAAGAAAACCCTAAAATCGAACTCTTAAACCACAGACAGAAGTGGCCTTCTGACTTGTACATCTACCTGAAAAACAGAACAAACAAACTTGAGGACATATGGAATCTGTAGTAGCCTACAAGGAAAATATTAATGTCCTAACTGCATTTAGAATATTTAGTAATTTCCACTTTCATGATTTTGGAGTGGGACATAATAAGGCACCTCTATCTTTCCCTGCTCCTAGACGAGGCAAAGAAATACAGGGTGAGTAAGGGAAGTAGGATGGATACTTAAAGCTCTGCTTTGGGGTGTCTTTGTCTCCTAATGGTGGCCAGGTGATGAATTCCGAACAGTAAGGAAATGCGGACTCTCACCAACTTAGAAAGAAATGTAATTTATTGACATTTTAGCCAAAATACTGAACCAAGTCCACTTTAGAGGACTATGACAGTTTAACATTGAATAAACTTTGTTTAATGACATAATAGTGAAGTTATTAGTTTTTCCAAGATGATGCAGTGTATACAAGGTTAATATTGATTGTTTTTTGTAAAATATCAGGTAAATAAAAGTGTGCATAGTATTTGAATATGCTAAGTTAGTAGGTATTACTCTGGATGTGAGAGTGAGACATAAGGACTTCACACAGCATGACAAACCACATTCAGATATCGGCTATCAAGTTCAGCTACAGAGCTTAATGCTTTGACATCAATAGGATTAACTGCCATGCAAGTGTGTTAGATAAAGCACATACATTACAGCAGGCAGCAAGATCATTCTGCAAGCTTTGGATTTGTTACCTTTGGCTGTAACTACATGTCACATTTCCTGATTTGATCTTTCTAGAAATGAGGGGAGACGGGTATAAGAGGCAATGGAAAAAAACTACAGTGTAAATAAAATGCTCTACCTAAACATTTCTCATACTGAGGATCAGCTTGTTAGGGACCAGAGCTTAAAGGGACATTGAACCCAAATTATTTATTTCATGATTCAGATAGATCATGCAATTTTAAGCAACTTTCTAATTTACTCCTATTATCAAATTCTCCTGGTATCTTTATTTGAAAAGCCAGAATGTAAGTTTAGATGCCGGCCCATTTTTGGTGAACAACCTGGGTTGTTCTTGTTGATTGGTGGATAAATTCACCCACCAATAAACAAGTGCTGTCCAGTGTCTGAACCAAAAATTGTCTGGCTCCTTAGCTTAGATGCCTTCTTTTTCAAATAAAGATAGAACGAGAATGAAGAACATTTGATAATAGGAGTAAATTAGAAAGTTGCTTAAAATTGCTGCTCTATCTGAATCACAAAAGAAAAAAATTGGGTTCAGTATCCTTTTAAAGGGATATTAAACCCAAATTTGATGATTTCATGATTCAGATAGAACATGCCATTTTAAGCAACTTTCGAATTTACTACATTTAGCAAGCGCTACCCAGAAAGTTGCTTAAAATTGCATGTTCTATCTGTATCATGAAAGAAAAAATGTGGGTTTCATATCCCTTTAAAGACCATAGCAGGTCTTCAAGTCTCCAAATAAGCTGTTAGGTACAATATCAGCAACAACATTTACTAAGCTACTCTCAGTATATCATCTAATATTTACATAACATTAGTAAAGGGACATGAAACCCAAAATGTTTCTTTTGTGGTCCAAATCCAACATACAATGTTAAACTACTTTCCAATTTACTTGTACTCTTACTACTCTTGTTATCCTTTGTTGAAGGAGCTGCAATTTACTACTGGAAACTATCTGAACACATTGGGCTCCATTTATTAAGCAGCAGATGCTGATTCAGAGCCCTGAAATGGAAGTTAAGAACCTCTCAGCCACCTAAAAGGTGACGGATTGAATTGATCCCGATCCGATACTATCGGGATGATTGACAGCCCCTGCTAGCGACCGATTGGCTGCCAATGAGCAGGGGGCGGTATCGCACGCATTTCTGGATATATACGCAGACAGCGTATGTTGTCCGCATTTAGTAATCTCCAGCGGACATGATTCCCTATAGCGACTCATGTTCGCTCGACACATGATAAATCAACCCCATTGGGTGAGCCAATGACAATAGGCATATGTGTGAGGCTACCAAAAAACAACTCACTCCCAGAAGTGCATTTCTGCTCCTGAATCTACCTAGGTATGCTTTTCAACAAAGGATATCAAGAGAACAGAGCAAATGAGACAAAATAAGTAAACTAGAAAGTTGTTTAAAACTGCAAACTTTATCTGAATCACAAATTTTAGTTTTGACTTAATTGACCCTTTAATAATCAAAATTGCAAAATTGGGGGGAAGAGGATTGAGTAGATCCCTCTGCATTTCTTTGGAGCTAAACAAACAAAGTTTCAGCAATAAATATATATATTATTATGAAAGCAGTTTTAAGTCAAATACACAACTAATAATAAAACATAACGATACGATGCTTTGTAATAGCAATAACGTACAAGTAATTACCTGAGTAATGGGCATAATTCTGCATAGTCTACAAGCATAAAAGACAGGATTTGTTCATTGGTGAAAGCTACAAAGAAAGTGACTTACGCAAGTAGATTTCCTGGGGAGGACAAAGATCGTTCTTCTTTCCTGCTTCCATCAAATGGATTCCCAAAAGAGCGTTTACGAAGCATTGTTTTTACCAA
Organism: Bombina bombina; assembly: GCF_027579735.1. Taxonomy (NCBI): domain Eukaryota; kingdom Metazoa; phylum Chordata; class Amphibia; order Anura; family Bombinatoridae; genus Bombina; species Bombina bombina. The sequence continues at coordinate 353,544,589 of NC_069500.1, forward strand.
GATCTGGGCAGAAATAAAACCAATATGTTGATATAAAGTGTAAAATAGCAGCAGACACAAGAAATCAATAATAAAAGCTGTCAAAATTTAGGTCAGATTACTGAAATTCTAGAGTGTAATTACTACAGATACTAAAAGTGTTTAATTTAATATCCCACATCAAAAAATGTTTAGGGGTCTATTTATATATGTGCGGACAGACATGATCCGCTATAGCGAACCATGTCCACCGCACATCGATAAATGCTGTCTGTCCGCCATCTGTCCGCTGTCGGCATTTATCATTGCACCAGCAGTTCTGATGAACTGCTGGTGCAATACCCTCCCCTGCAGATTCACGACCAATGGGCCACTATCAGGGGGTGTCAATCAGCCTAATCGTACATGATCGGGCGGACTGCTATATGCCGCCTCAGAGGCGCTGTATGAGTATAGGAGCAGCAGTCTTAAGACCGTTGCTTCTTAACTCCTGTTTCCGACGAGCCTCAAGGGGAAGGAAATAAGGGGAACAGGGGCCATTCGGCCCCCTTGTTAAATAGACAAATTAGATGACTTTTTAAACCTAAAAACATTTTATCAATAAAATTCTATGAACTGCTAGCAGCAATGTTGTCTTTCTTTTCCAGTTAAGTTTATCACAGCAGACATTACTACACGCTTGCTCTGCCACCAGTCACAGCTCTCACACGTCGTATTAACATGGATAAAACAATACAGGTAATAACTGGGGTATAACAGATAGACATCTATCTAAATGTGCATAAATAAAAAGAGAGAAGCGCTCAACCTGGAAACGAACAATAGCATAATAGCTTGCTCTATGGCTAGTTACCACCCAAGAAGCAGCCTCTTTTTGCTCAGCGTGTGCCTTTCACAGAGAAAAACTTTCCTGAAGCATATCAGTCTGATCCTGACTTCACAGTACAGTCCAGCCCCGAAATACCAGGCAATCCTTCTCTGAACGAGAGAAACAGCAAAACCCCAGACGTACGTTTCGGCCTATTGTGGGCCTCGTCAGTGAGGTGCAGCCATATTCCTCTAGGCACACTGAGCAACGGGTCCACGTCTGGATTCCCGCATCACACTTAGGGAGACTTCCCAAAATGTCATAATTTGCATAAATAAAAAGAGAGAAGCGCTCAACCTGGAAACGAACAATAGCATAATAGCTTGCTCTATGGCTAGTTACCACCCAAGAAGCAGCCTCTTTTTGCTCAGCGTGTGCCTTTCACAGAGAAAAACTTTCCTGAAGCATATCAGTCTGATCCTGACTTCACAGTACAGTCCAGCCCCGAAATACCAGGCAATCCTTCTCTGAACGAGAGAAACAGCAAAACCCCAGACGTACGTTTCGGCCTATTGTGGGCCTCGTCAGTGAGGTGCAGCCATATCCCTCTAGGCACACTGAGCAACGGGTCCACGTCTGGATTCCCGCATCACACTTAGGGAGACTTCCCAAAATGTCATAATTTGCATAAATAAAAAGAGAGAAGCGCTCAACCTGGAAACGAACAATAGCATAATAGCTTGCTCTATGGCTAGTTACCACCCAAGAAGCAGCCTCTTTTTGCTCAGCGTGTGCCTTTCACAGAGAAAAACTTTCCTGAAGCATATCAGTCTGATCCTGACTTCACAGTACAGTCCAGCCCCGAAATACCAGGCAATCCTTCTCTGAACGAGAGAATCAGCAAAACCCCAGACGTACGTTTCGGCCTATTGTGGGCCTCGTCAGTGAGGTGCAGCCATATCCCTCTAGGCACACTGAGCAACGGGTCCACGTCTGGATTCCCGCATCACACTTAGGGAGACTTCCCAAAATGTCATAATTTGCATAAATAAAAAGAGAGAAGCGCTCAACCTGGAAACGAACAATAGCATAATAGCTTGCTCTATGGCTAGTTACCACCCAAGAAGCAGCCTCTTTTTGCTCAGCGTGTGCCTTTCACAGAGAAAAACTTTCCTGAAGCATATCAGTCTGATCCTGACTTCACAGTACAGTCCAGCCCCGAAATACCAGGCAATCCTTCTCTGAACGAGAGAAACAGCAAAACCCCAGACGTACGTTTCGGCCTATTGTGGGCCTCGTCAGTGAGGTGCAGCCATATCCCTCTAGGCACACTGAGCAACGGGTCCACGTCTGGATTCCCGCATCACACTTAGGGAGACTTCCCAAAATGTCATAATTTGCATAAATAAAAAGAGAGAAGCGCTCAACCTGGAAACGAACAATAGCATAATAGCTTGCTCTATGGCTAGTTACCACCCAAGAAGCAGCCTCTTTTTGCTCAGCGTGTGCCTTTCACAGAGAAAAACTTTCCTGAAGCATATCAGTCTGATCCTGACTTCACAGTACAGTCCAGCCCCGAAATACCAGGCAATCCTTCTCTGAACGAGAGAATCAGCAAAACCCCAGACGTACGTTTCGGCCTATTGTGGGCCTCGTCAGTGAGGTGCAGCCATATCCCTCTAGGCACACTGAGCAACGGGTCCATGTCTGGATTCCCGCATCACACTTAGGGAGACTTCCCAAAATGTCATAATTTGCATAAATAAAAAGAGAGAAGCGCTCAACCTGGAAACGAACAATAGCATAATAGCTTGCTCTATGGCTAGTTACCACCCAAGAAGCAGCCTCTTTTTGCTCAGCGTGTGCCTTTCACAGAGAAAAACTTTCCTGAAGCATATCAGTCTGATCCTGACTTCACAGTACAGTCCAGCCCCGAAATACCAGGCAATCCTTCTCTGAACGAGAGAAACAGCAAAACCCCAGACGTACGTTTCGGCCTATTGTGGGCCTCGTCAGTGAGGTGCAGCCATATCCCTCTAGGCACACTGAGCAACGGGTCCACGTCTGGATTCCCGCATCACACTTAGGGAGACTTCCCAAAATGTCATAATTTGCATAAATAAAAAGAGAGAAGCGCTCAACCTGGAAACGAACAATAGCATAATAGCTTGCTCTATGGCTAGTTACCACCCAAGAAGCAGCCTCTTTTTGCTCAGCGTGTGCCTTTCACAGAGAAAAACATTCCTGAAGCATATCAGACGTACGTTTCGGCCTATTGTGGGCCTCGTCAGTGAGGTGCAGCCATATCCCTCTAGGCACACTGAGCAACGGGTCCACGTCTGGATTCCCGCATCACACTTAGGGAGACTTCCCAAAATGTCATAATTTGCATAAATAAAAAGAGAGAAGCGCTCAACCTGGAAACGAACAATAGCATAATAGCTTGCTCTATGGCTAGTTACCACCCAAGAAGCAGCCTCTTTTTGCTCAGCGTGTGCCTTTCACAGAGAAAAACTTTCCTGAAGCATATCAGTCTGATCCTGACTTCACAGTACAGTCCAGCCCCGAAATACCAGGCAATCCTTCTCTGAACGAGAGAATCAGCAAAACCCCAGACGTACGTTTCGGCCTATTGTGGGCCTTTCCTGAAGCATATCAGTCTGATCCTGACTTCACAGTACAGTCCAGCCCCGAAATACCAGGCAATCCTTCTCTGAACGAGAGAAACAGCAAAACCCCAGACGTACGTTTCGGCCTATTGTGGGCCTCGTCAGTGAGGTGCAGCCATATCCCTCTAGGCACACTGAGCAACGGGTCCACGTCTGGATTCCCGCATCACACTTAGGGAGACTTCCCAAAATGTCATAATTTGCATAAATAAAAAGAGAGAAGCGCTCAACCTGGAAACGAACAATAGCATAATAGCTTGCTCTATGGCTAGTTACCACCCAAGAAGCAGCCTCTTTTTGCTCAGCGTGTGCCTTTCACAGAGAAAAACTTTCCTGAAGCATATCAGTCTGATCCTGACTTCACAGTACAGTCCAGCCCCGAAATACCAGGCAATCCTTCTCTGAACGAGAGAAACAGCAAAACCCCAGACGTACGTTTCGGCCTATTGTGGGCCTCGTCAGTGAGGTGCAGCCATATCCCTCTAGGCACACTGAGCAACGGGTCCACGTCTGGATTCCCGCATCACACTTAGGGAGACTTCCCAAAATGTCATAATTTGCATAAATAAAAAGAGAGAAGCGCTCAACCTGGAAACGAACAATAGCATAATAGCTTGCTCTATGGCTAGTTACCACCCAAGAAGCAGCCTCTTTTTGCTCAGCGTGTGCCTTTCACAGAGAAAAACTTTCCTGAAGCATATCAGTCTGATCCTGACTTCACAGTACAGTCCAGCCCCGAAATACCAGGCAATCCTTCTCTGAACGAGAGAAACAGCAAAACCCCAGACGTACGTTTCGGCCTATTGTGGGCCTCGTCAGTGAGGTGCAGCCATATCCCTCTAGGCACACTGAGCAACGGGTCCACGTCTGGATTCCCGCATCACACTTAGGGAGACTTCCCAAAATGTCATAATTTGCATAAATAAAAAGAGAGAAGCGCTCAACCTGGAAACGAACAATAGCATAATAGCTTGCTCTATGGCTAGTTACCACCCAAGAAGCAGCCTCTTTTTGCTCAGCGTGTGCCTTTCACAGAGAAAAACTTTCCTGAAGCATATCAGTCTGATCCTGACTTCACAGTACAGTCCAGCCCCGAAATACCAGGCAATCCTTCTCTGAACGAGAGAAACAGCAAAACCCCAGACGTACGTTTCGGCCTATTGTGGGCCTCGTCAGTGAGGTGCAGCCATATCCCTCTAGGCACACTGAGCAACGGGTCCACGTCTGGATTCCCGCATCACACTTAGGGAGACTTCCCAAAATGTCATAATTTGCATAAATAAAAAGAGAGAAGCGCTCAACCTGGAAACGAACAATAGCATAATAGCTTGCTCTATGGCTAGTTACCACCCAAGAAGCAGCCTCTTTTTGCTCAGCGTGTGCCTTTCACAGAGAAAAACATTCCTGAAGCATATCAGTCTGATCCTGACTTCACAGTACAGTCCAGCCCCGAAATACCAGGCAATCCTTCTCTGAACGAGAGAAACAGCAAAACCCCAGACGTACGTTTCGGCCTATTGTGGGCCTCGTCAGTGAGGTGCAGCCATATCCCTCTAGGCACACTGAGCAACGGGTCCACGTCTGGATTCCCGCATCACACTTAGGGAGACTTCCCAAAATGTCATAATTTGCATAAATAAAAAGAGAGAAGCGCTCAACCTGGAAACGAACAATAGCATAATAGCTTGCTCTATGGCTAGTTACCACCCAAGAAGCAGCCTCTTTTTGCTCAGCGTGTGCCTTTCACAGAGAAAAACTTTCCTGAAGCATATCAGTCTGATCCTGACTTCACAGTACAGTCCAGCCCCGAAATACCAGGCAATCCTTCTCTGAACGAGAGAAACAGCAAAACCCCAGACGTACGTTTCGGCCTATTGTGGGCCTCGTCAGTGAGGTGCAGCCATATCCCTCTAGGCACACTGAGCAACGGGTCCACGTCTGGATTCCCGCATCACACTTAGGGAGACTTCCCAAAATGTCATAATTTGCATAAATAAAAAGAGAGAAGCGCTCAACCTGGAAACGAACAATAGCATAATAGCTTGTTCTATGGCTAGTTACCACCCAAGAAGCAGCCTCTTTTTGCTCAGCGTGTGCCTTTCACAGAGAAAAACTTTCCTGAAGCATATCAGTCTGATCCTGACTTCACAGTACAGTCCAGCCCCGAAATACCAGGCAATTCTTCTCTGAACGAGAGAAACAGCAAAACCCCAGACGTACGTTTCGGCCTATTGTGGGCCTCGTCAGTGAGGTGCAGCCATATCCCTCTAGGCACACTGAGCAACGGGTCCACGTCTGGATTCCCGCATCACACATAGGGAGACTTCCCAAAATGTCATAATTTGCATAAATAAAAAGAGAGAAGCGCTCAACCTGGAAACGAACAATAGCATAATAGCTTGCTCTATGGCTAGTTACCACCCAAGAAGCAGCCTCTTTTTGCTCAGCGTGTGCCTTTCACAGAGAAAAACTTTCCTGAAGCATATCAGTCTGATCCTGACTTCACAGTACAGTCCAGCCCCGAAATACCAGGCAATCCTTCTCTGAACGAGAGAAACAGCAAAACCCCAGACGTACGTTTCGGCCTATTGTGGGCCTCGTCAGTGAGGTGCAGCCATATCCCTCTAGGCACACTGAGCAACGGGTCCACGTCTGGATTCCCGCATCACACTTAGGGAGACTTCCCAAAATGTCATAATTTGCATAAATAAAAAGAGAGAAGCGCTCAACCTGGAAACGAACAATAGCATAATAGCTTGCTCTATGGCTAGTTACCACCCAAGAAGCAGCCTCTTTTTGCTCAGCGTGTGCCTTTCACAGAGAAAAACTTTCCTGAAGCATATCAGTCTGATCCTGACTTCACAGTACAGTCCAGCCCCGAAATACCAGGCAATCCTTCTCTGAACGAGAGAAACAGCAAAACCCCAGACGTACGTTTCGGCCTATTGTGGGCCTCGTCAGTGAGGTGCAGCCATATCCCTCTAGGCACACTGAGCAACGGGTCCACGTCTGGATTCCCGCATCACACTTAGGGAGACTTCCCAAAATGTCATAATTTGCATAAATAAAAAGAGAGAAGCGCTCAACCTGGAAACGAACAATAGCATAATAGCTTGCTCTATGGCTAGTTACCACCCAAGAAGCAGCCTCTTTTTGCTCAGCGTGTGCCTTTCACAGAGAAAAACTTTCCTGAAGCATATCAGTCTGATCCTGACTTCACAGTACAGTCCAGCCCCGAAATACCAGGCAATCCTTCTCTGAACGAGAGAAACAGCAAAACCCCAGACGTACGTTTCGGCCTATTGTGGGCCTCGTCAGTGAGGTGCAGCCATATCCCTCTAGGCACACTGAGCAACGGGTCCACGTCTGGATTCCCGCATCACACTTAGGGAGACTTCCCAAAATGTCATAATTTGCATAAATAAAAAGAGAGAAGCGCTCAACCTGGAAACGAACAATAGCATAATAGCTTGCTCTATGGCTAGTTACCACCCAAGAAGCAGCCTCTTTTTGCTCAGCGTGTGCCTTTCACAGAGAAAAACTTTCCTGAAGCATATCAGTCTGATCCTGACTTCACAGTACAGTCCAGCCCCGAAATACCAGGCAATCCTTCTCTGAACGAGAGAAACAGCAAAACCCCAGACGTACGTTTCGGCCTATTGTGGGCCTCGTCAGTGAGGTGCAGCCATATCCCTCTAGGCACACTGAGCAACGGGTCCACGTCTGGATTCCCGCATCACACTTAGGGAGACTTCCCAAAATGTCATAATATGCATAAATAAAAAGAGAGAAGCGCTCAACCTGGAAACGAACAATAGCATAATAGCTTGCTCTATGGCTAGTTACCACCCAAGAAGCAGCCTCTTTTTGCTCAGACGTGGACCCGTTGCTCAGTGTGCCTAGAGGGATATGGCTGCACCTCACTGACGAGGCCCACAATAGGCCGAAACGTACATCTGGGGTTTTGCTGTTTCTCTCGTTCAGAGAAGAATTGCCTGGTATTTCGGGGCTGGACTGCACTGTGAAGTCAGGATCAGACTGATATGCTTCAGGAAAGTTTTTCTCTGTGAAAGGCACATGTTGAGCAAAAAGAGGCTGCTTCTTGGGTGGTAACTAGCCATAGAACAAGCTATTATGCTATTGTTCGTTTCCAGGTTGAGCGCTTCTCTCTTTTTATTTATGCAAATTATGACATTTTGGGAAGTCTCCCTAAGTGTGATGCGGGAATCCAGACGTGGACCCGTTGCTCAGTGTGCCTAGAGGGATATGGCTGCACCTCACTGACGAGGCCCACAATAGGCCGAAACGTACGTCTGGGGTTTTGCTGTTTCTCTCGTTCAGAGAAGAATTGCCTGGTATTTCGGGGCTGGACTGCACTGTGAAGTCAGGATCAGACTGATATGCTTCAGGAACGTTTTTCTCTGTGAAAGGCACATGTTGAGCAAAAAGAGGCTGCTTCTTGGGTGGTAACTAGCCATAGAACAAGCTATTATGCTATTGTTCGTTTCCAGGTTGAGCGCTTCTCTCTTTTTATTTATGCAAATTATGACATTTTGGGAAGTCTCCCTAAGTGTGATGCGGGAATCCAGACGTGGACCCGTTGCTCAGTGTGCCTAGAGGGATATGGCTGCACCTCACTGACGAGGCCCACAATAGGCCGAAACGTACGTCTGGGGTTTTGCTGTTTCTCTCGTTCAGAGAAGAATTGCCTGGTATTTCGGGGCTGGACTGCACTGTGAAGTCAGGATCAGACTGATATGCTTCAGGAAAGTTTTTCTCTGTGAAAGGCACATGTTGAGCAAAAAGAGGCTGCTTCTTGGGTGGTAACTAGCCATAGAACAAGCTATTATGCTATTGTTCGTTTTCAGGTTGAGCGCTTCTCTCTTTTTATTTATGCAAATTATGACATTTTGGGAAGTCTCCCTAAGTGTGATGCGGGAATCCAGACGTGGACCCGTTGCTCAGTGTGCCTAGAGGGATATGGCTGCACCTCACTGACGAGGCCCACAATAGGCCGAAACGTACGTCTGGGGTTTTGCTGTTTCTCTCGTTCAGAGAAGAATTGCCTGGTATTTCGGGGCTGGACTGCACTGTGAAGTCAGGATCAGACTGATATGCTTCAGGAAAGTTTTTCTCTGTGAAAGGCACATGTTGAGCAAAAAGAGGCTGCTTCTTGGGTGGTAACTAGCCATAGAACAAGCTATTATGCTATTGTTCGTTTCCAGGTTGAGCGCTTCTCTCTTTTTATTTATGCAAATTATGACATTTTGGGAAGTCTCCCTAAGTGTGATGCGGGAATCCAGACGTGGACCCGTTGCTCAGTGTGCCTAGAGGGATATGGCTGCACCTCACTGACGAGGCCCACAATAGGCCGAAACGTACGTCTGGGGTTTTGCTGTTTCTCTCGTTCAGAGAAGAATTGCCTGGTATTTCGGGGCTGGACTGCACTGTGAAGTCAGGATCAGACTGATATGCTTCAGGAAAATTTTTCTCTGTGAAAGGCACATGTTGAGCAAAAAGAGGCTGCTTCTTGGGTGGTAACTAGCCATAGAACAAGCTATTATGCTATTGTTCGTTTCCAGGTTGAGCGCTTCTCTCTTTTTATTTATGCAAATTATGACATATTGGGAAGTCTCCCTAAGTGTGATGCGGGAATCCAGACGTGGACCCGTTGCTCAGTGTGCCTAGAGGGATATGGCTGCACCTCACTGACGAGGCCCACAATAGGCCGAAACGTACGTCTGGGGTTTTGCTGTTTCTCTCGTTCAGAGAAGAATTGCCTGGTATTTCGGGGCTGGACTGCACTGTGAAGTCAGGATCAGACTGATATGCTTCAGGAAAGTTTTTCTCTGTGAAAGGCACATGTTGAGCAAAAAGAGGCTGCTTCTTGGGTGGTAACTAGCCACAGAACAAGCTATTATGCTATTGTTCGTTTCCAGGTTGAGCGCTTCTCTCTTTTTATTTATGCAAATTATGACATTTTGGGAAGTCTCCCTAAGTGTGATGCGGGAATCCAGACGTGGACCCGTTGCTCAGTGTGCCTAGAGGGATATGGCTGCACCTCACTGACGAGGCCCACAATAGGCCGAAACGTACGTCTGGGGTTTTGCTGTTTCTCTCGTTCAGAGAAGAATTGCCTGGTATTTCGGGGCTGGACTGCACTGTGAAGTCAGGATCAGACTGATATGCTTCAGGAAAGTTTTTCTCTGTGAAAGGCACATGTTGAGCAAAAAGAGGCTGCTTCTTGGGTGGTAACTAGCCATAGAACAAGCTATTATGCTATTGTTCGTTTCCAGGTTGAGCGCTTCTCTCTTTTTATTTATGCAAATTATGACATTTTGGGAAGTCTCCCTAAGTGTGATGCGGGAATCCAGACGTGGACCCGTTGCTCAGTGTGCCTAGAGGGATATGGCTGCACCTCACTGACGAGGCCCACAATAGGCCGAAACGTACGTCTGGGGTTTTGCTGTTTCTCTCGTTCAGAGAAGAATTGCCTGGTATTTCGGGGCTGGACTGCACTGTGAAGTCAGGATCAGACTGATATGCTTCAGGAAAGTTTTTCTCTGTGAAAGGCACATGTTGAGCAAAAAGAGGCTGCTTCTTGGGTGGTAACTAGCCATAGAACAAGCTATTATGCTATTGTTCGTTTCCAGGTTGAGCGCTTCTCTCTTTTTATTTATGCAAATTATGACATTTTGGGAAGTCTCCCTAAGTGTGATGCGGGAATCCAGACGTGGGCCCGGTGCTCAGTGTGCCTAGAGGGATATGGCTGCACCTCACTGACGAGGCCCACAATAGGCCGAAACGTACGTCTGGGGTTTTGCTGTTTCTCTCGTTCAGAGAAGACTTGCCTGGTATTTCGGGGCTGGACTGCACTGTGAAGTCAGGATCAGACTGATATGCTTCAGGAAAGTTTTTCTCTGTGAAAGGCACATGTTGAGCAAAAAGAGGCTGCTTCTTGGGTGGTAACTAGCCATAGAACAAGCTATTATGCTATTGTTCGTTTCCAGGTTGAGCGCTTCTCTCTTTTTATTTATGCAAATTATGACATTTTGGGAAGTCTCCCTAAGTGTGATGCGGGAATCCAGACGTGGACCCGTTGCTCAGTGTGCCTAGAGGGATATGGCTGCACCTCACTGACGAGGCCCACAATAGGCCGAAACGTACGTCTGGGGTTTTGCTGTTTCTCTCGTTCAGAGAAGAATTGCCTGGTATTTCGGGGCTGGACTGCACTGTGAAGTCAGGATCAGACTGATATGCTTCAGGAAAGTTTTTCTCTGTGAAAGGCACATGTTGAGCAAAAAGAGGCTGCTTCTTGGGTGGTAACTAGCCATAGAACAAGCTATTATGCTATTGTTCGTTTCCAGGTTGAGCGCTTCTCTCTTTTTATTTATGCAAATTATGACATTTTGGGAAGTCTCCCTAAGTGTGATGCGGGAATCCAGACGTGGACCCGTTGCTCAGTGTGCCTAGAGGGATATGGCTGCACCTCACTGACGAGGCCCACAATAGGCCGAAACGTACGTCTGGGGTTTTGCTGTTTCTCTCGTTCAGAGAAGAATTGCCTGGTATTTCGGGGCTGGACTGCACTGTGAAGTCAGGATCAGACTGATATGCTTCAGGAAAGTTTTTCTCTGTGAAAGGCACATGTTGAGCAAAAAGAGGCTGCTTCTTGGGTGGTAACTAGCCATAGAACAAGCTATTATGCTATTGTTCGTTTCCAGGTTTTGCGCTTCTCTCTTTTTATTTATGCAAATTATGACATTTTGGGAAGTCTCCCTAAGTGTGATGCGGGAATCCAGACGTGGACCCGTTGCTCAGTGTGCCTAGAGGGATATGGCTGCACCTCACTGACGAGGCCCACAATAGGCCGAAACGTACGTCTGGGGTTTTGCTGTTTCTCTCGTTCAGAGAAGAATTGCCTGGTATTTCGGGGCTGGACTGCACTGTGAAGTCAGGATCAGACTGATATGCTTCAGGAAAGTTTTTCTCTGTGAAAGGCACATGTTGAGCAAAAAGAGGCTGCTTCTTGGGTGGTAACTAGCCATAGAACAAGCTATTATTCTATTGTTCGTTTCCAGGTTGAGCGCTTCTCTCTTTTTATCTATCTAAATGTATAGATATATTTTTATCACGTTAAAACGTTAAACAGAAAGTTATAATGAGAAGCACAAGGGTTACTCAGTGATCACAGGTGGGGGTGGGCTTAAAGGGACATAATACTCATATGCTAAATCCCTTGAAACTGATGCATTATAACTATAAAAAGCTGACAGGAAAATATCACCTGAGCATCTCTATGTAAAAAGGAAGATATTTTACCTCACAATCTCCTCAGCTCAGCAGAATAAGTTCTGTGTAAAAAGTTATACTCAGCTGCTCCCAGCTGCAGGTAAAAATAAAAAAAAATGAAGAAATGAACAGCAGCCAATCAGCATCAGCAGTGCTGAGGTCATGAACTCTTACTGTGATCTCATGAGATTTGACTTATCTCTCATGAGATTTCATAGTTACCACCCAAGAAGCAGCCTCTTTTTGCTCAGCGTGTGCCTTTCACAGAGAAAAACTTTCCTGAAGCATATCAGTCTGATCCTGACTTCACAGTACAGTCCAGCCCCGAAATACCAGGCAATCCTTCTCTGAACGAGAGAAACAGCAAAACCCCAGACGTACGTTTCGGCCTATTGTGGGCCTCGTCAGTGAGGTGCAGCCATATCCCTCTAGGCACACTGAGCAACGGGTCCACGTCTGGATTCCCGCATCACACTTAGGGAGACTTCCCAAAATGTCATAATTTGCATAAATAAAAAGAGAGAAGCGCTCAACCTGGAAACGAACAATAGCATAATAGCTTGCTCTATGGCTAGTTACCACCCAAGAAGCAGCCTCTTTTTGCTCAGCGTGTGCCTTTCACAGAGAAAAACTTTCCTGAAGCATATCAGTCTGATCCTGACTTCACAGTACAGTCCAGCCCCGAAATACCAGGCAATCCTTCTCTGAACGAGAGAAACAGCAAAACCCCAGACGTACGTTTCGGCCTATTGTGGGCCTCGTCAGTGAGGTGCAGCCATATTCCTCTAGGCACACTGAGCAACGGGTCCACGTCTGGATTCCCGCATCACACTTAGGGAGACTTCCCAAAATGTCATAATTTGCATAAATAAAAAGAGAGAAGCGCTCAACCTGGAAACGAACAATAGCATAATAGCTTGCTCTATGGCTAGTTACCACCCAAGAAGCAGCCTCTTTTTGCTCAGCGTGTGCCTTTCACAGAGAAAAACTTTCCTGAAGCATATCAGTCTGATCCTGACTTCACAGTACAGTCCAGCCCCGAAATACCAGGCAATCCTTCTCTGAACGAGAGAAACAGCAAAACCCCAGACGTACGTTTCGGCCTATTGTGGGCCTCGTCAGTGAGGTGCAGCCATATCCCTCTAGGCACACTGAGCAACGGGTCCACGTCTGGATTCCCGCATCACACTTAGGGAGACTTCCCAAAATGTCATAATTTGCATAAATAAAAAGAGAGAAGCGCTCAACCTGGAAACGAACAATAGCATAATAGCTTGCTCTATGGCTAGTTACCACCCAAGAAGCAGCCTCTTTTTGCTCAGACATGGACCCGTTGCTCAGTGTGCCTAGAGGGATATGGCTGCACCTCACTGACGAGGCCCACAATAGGCCGAAACGTACATCTGGGGTTTTGCTGTTTCTCTCGTTCAGAGAAGAATTGCCTGGTATTTCGGGGCTGGACTGCACTGTGAAGTCAGGATCAGACTGATATGCTTCAGGAAAGTTTTTCTCTGTGAAAGGCACATGTTGAGCAAAAAGAGGCTGCTTCTTGGGTGGTAACTAGCCATAGAACAAGCTATTATGCTATTGTTCGTTTCCAGGTTGAGCGCTTCTCTCTTTTTATTTATGCAAATTATGACATTTTGGGAAGTCTCCCTAAGTGTGATGCGGGAATCCAGACGTGGACCCGTTGCTCAGTGTGCCTAGAGGGATATGGCTGCACCTCACTGACGAGGCCCACAATAGGCCGAAACGTACGTCTGGGGTTTTGCTGTTTCTCTCGTTCAGAGAAGAATTGCCTGGTATTTCGGGGCTGGACTGCACTGTGAAGTCAGGATCAGACTGATATGCTTCAGGAACGTTTTTCTCTGTGAAAGGCACATGTTGAGCAAAAAGAGGCTGCTTCTTGGGTGGTAACTAGCCATAGAACAAGCTATTATGCTATTGTTCGTTTCCAGGTTGAGCGCTTCTCTCTTTTTATTTATGCAAATTATGACATTTTGGGAAGTCTCCCTAAGTGTGATGCGGGAATCCAGACGTGGACCCGTTGCTCAGTGTGCCTAGAGGGATATGGCTGCACCTCACTGACGAGGCCCACAATAGGCCGAAACGTACGTCTGGGGTTTTGCTGTTTCTCTCGTTCAGAGAAGAATTGCCTGGTATTTCGGGGCTGGACTGCACTGTGAAGTCAGGATCAGACTGATATGCTTCAGGAAAGTTTTTCTCTGTGAAAGGCACATGTTGAGCAAAAAGAGGCTGCTTCTTGGGTGGTAACTAGCCATAGAACAAGCTATTATGCTATTGTTCGTTTCCAGGTTGAGCGCTTCTCTCTTTTTATTTATGCAAATTATGACATTTTGGGAAGTCTCCCTAAGTGTGATGCGGGAATCCAGACGTGGACCCGTTGCTCAGTGTGCCTAGAGGGATATGGCTGCACCTCACTGACGAGGCCCACAATAGGCCGAAACGTACGTCTGGGGTTTTGCTGTTTCTCTCGTTCAGAGAAGAATTGCCTGGTATTTCGGGGCTGGACTGCACTGTGAAGTCAGGATCAGACTGATATGCTTCAGGAAAGTTTTTCTCTGTGAAAGGCACATGTTGAGCAAAAAGAGGCTGCTTCTTGGGTGGTAACTAGCCATAGAACAAGCTATTATGCTATTGTTCGTTTCCAGGTTGAGCGCTTCTCTCTTTTTATTTATGCAAATTATGACATTTTGGGAAGTCTCCCTAAGTGTGATGCGGGAATCCAGACGTGGACCCGTTGCTCAGTGTGCCTAGAGGGATATGGCTGCACCTCACTGACGAGGCCCACAATAGGCCGAAACGTACGTCTGGGGTTTTGCTGTTTCTCTCGTTCAGAGAAGAATTGCCTGGTATTTCGGGGCTGGACTGCACTGTGAAGTCAGGATCAGACTGATATGCTTCAGGAAAATTTTTCTCTGTGAAAGGCACATGTTGAGCAAAAAGAGGCTGCTTCTTGGGTGGTAACTAGCCATAGAACAAGCTATTATGCTATTGTTCGTTTCCAGGTTGAGCGCTTCTCTCTTTTTATTTATGCAAATTATGACATTTTGGGAAGTCTCCCTAAGTGTGATGCGGGAATCCAGACGTGGACCCGTTGCTCAGTGTGCCTAGAGGGATATGGCTGCACCTCACTGACGAGGCCCACAATAGGCCGAAACGTACGTCTGGGGTTTTGCTGTTTCTCTCGTTCAGAGAAGAATTGCCTGGTATTTCGGGGCTGGACTGCACTGTGAAGTCAGGATCAGACTGATATGCTTCAGGAAAGTTTTTCTCTGTGAAAGGCACATGTTGAGCAAAAAGAGGCTGCTTCTTGGGTGGTAACTAGCCATAGAACAAGCTATTATGCTATTGTTCGTTTCCAGGTTGAGCGCTTCTCTCTTTTTATTTATGCAAATTATTACATTTTGGGAAGTCTCCCTAAGTGTGATGCGGGAATCCAGACGTGGACCCGTTGCTCAGTGTGCCTAGAGGGATATGGCTGCACCTCACTGACGAGGCCCACAATAGGCCGAAACGTATGTCTGGGGTTTTGCTGTTTCTCTCGTTCAGAGAAGAATTGCCTGGTATTTCGGGGCTGGACTGCACTGTGAAGTCAGGATCAGACTGATATGCTTCAGGAAAGTTTTTCTCTGTGAAAGGCACATGTTGAGCAAAAAGAGGCTGCTTCTTGGGTGGTAACTAGCCACAGAACAAGCTATTATGCTATTGTTCGTTTCCAGGTTGAGCGCTTCTCTCTTTTTATTTATGCAAATTATGACATTTTGGGAAGTCTCCCTAAGTGTGATGCGGGAATCCAGACGTGGACCCGTTGCTCAGTGTGCCTAGAGGGATATGGCTGCACCTCACTGACGAGGCCCACAATAGGCCGAAACGTACGTCTGGGGTTTTGCTGTTTCTCTCGTTCAGAGAAGAATTGCCTGGTATTTCGGGGCTGGACTGCACTGTGAAGTCAGGATCAGACTGATATGCTTCAGGAAAGTTTTTCTCTGTGAAAGGCACATGTTGAGCAAAAAGAGGCTGCTTCTTGGGTGGTAACTAGCCATAGAACAAGCTATTATGCTATTGTTCGTTTCCAGGTTGAGCGCTTCTCTCTTTTTATTTATGCAAATTATGACATTTTGGGAAGTCTCCCTAAGTGTGATGCGGGAATCCAGACGTGGACCCGTTGCTCAGTGTGCCTAGAGGGATATGGCTGCACCTCACTGACGAGGCCCACAATAGGCCGAAACGTACGTCTGGGGTTTTGCTGTTTCTCTCGTTCAGAGAAGAATTGCCTGGTATTTCGGGGCTGGACTGCACTGTGAAGTCAGGATCAGACTGATATGCTTCAGGAAAGTTTTTCTCTGTGAAAGGCACATGTTGAGCAAAAAGAGGCTGCTTCTTGGGTGGTAACTAGCCATAGAACAAGCTATTATGCTATTGTTCGTTTCCAGGTTGAGCGCTTCTCTCTTTTTATTTATGCAAATTATGACATTTTGGGAAGTCTCCCTAAGTGTGATGCGGGAATCCAGACGTGGGCCCGTTGCTCAGTGTGCCTAGAGGGATATGGCTGCACCTCACTGACGAGGCCCACAATAGGCCGAAACGTACGTCTGGGGTTTTGCTGTTTCTCTCGTTCAGAGAAGACTTGCCTGGTATTTCGGGGCTGGACTGCACTGTGAAGTCAGGATCAGACTGATATGCTTCAGGAAAGTTTTTCTCTGTGAAAGGCACATGTTGAGCAAAAAGAGGCTGCTTCTTGGGTGGTAACTAGCCATAGAACAAGCTATTATGCTATTGTTCGTTTCCAGGTTGAGCGCTTCTCTCTTTTTATTTATGCAAATTATGACATTTTGGGAAGTCTCCCTAAGTGTGATGCGGGAATCCAGACGTGGACCCGTTGCTCAGTGTGCCTAGAGGGATATGGCTGCACCTCACTGACGAGGCCCACAATAGGCCGAAACGTACGTCTGGGGTTTTGCTGTTTCTCTCGTTCAGAGAAGAATTGCCTGGTATTTCGGGGCTGGACTGCACTGTGAAGTCAGGATCAGACTGATATGCTTCAGGAAAGTTTTTCTCTGTGAAAGGCACATGTTGAGCAAAAAGAGGCTGCTTCTTGGGTGGTAACTAGCCATAGAACAAGCTATTATGCTATTGTTCGTTTCCAGGTTGAGCGCTTCTCTCTTTTTATTTATGCAAATTATGACATTTTGGGAAGTCTCCCTAAGTGTGATGCGGGAATCCAGACGTGGACCCGTTGCTCAGTGTGCCTAGAGGGATATGGCTGCACCTCACTGACGAGGCCCACAATAGGCCGAAACGTACGTCTGGGGTTTTGCTGTTTCTCTCGTTCAGAGAAGAATTGCCTGGTATTTCGGGGCTGGACTGCACTGTGAAGTCAGGATCAGACTGATATGCTTCAGGAAAGTTTTTCTCTGTGAAAGGCACATGTTGAGCAAAAAGAGGCTGCTTCTTGGGTGGTAACTAGCCATAGAACAAGCTATTATGCTATTGTTCGTTTCCAGGTTTTGCGCTTCTCTCTTTTTATTTATGCAAATTATGACATTTTGGGAAGTCTCCCTAAGTGTGATGCGGGAATCCAGACGTGGACCCGTTGCTCAGTGTGCCTAGAGGGATATGGCTGCACCTCACTGACGAGGCCCACAATAGGCCGAAACGTACGTCTGGGGTTTTGCTGTTTCTCTCGTTCAGAGAAGAATTGCCTGGTATTTCGGGGCTGGACTGCACTGTGAAGTCAGGATCAGACTGATATGCTTCAGGAAAGTTTTTCTCTGTGAAAGGCACATGTTGAGCAAAAAGAGGCTGCTTCTTGGGTGGTAACTAGCCATAGAACAAGCTATTATTCTATTGTTCGTTTCCAGGTTGAGCGCTTCTCTCTTTTTATCTATCTAAATGTATAGATATATTTTTATCACGTTAAAACGTTAAACAGAAAGTTATAATGAGAAGCACAAGGGTTACTCAGTGATCACAGGTGGGGGTGGGCTTAAAGGGACATAATACTCATATGCTAAATCCCTTGAAACTGATGCATTATAACTATAAAAAGCTGACAGGAAAATATCACCTGAGCATCTCTATGTAAAAAGGAAGATATTTTACCTCACAATCTCCTCAGCTCAGCAGAATAAGTTCTGTGTAAAAAGTTATACTCAGCTGCTCCCAGCTGCAGGTAAAAATAAAAAAAAATGAAGAAATGAACAGCAGCCAATCAGCATCAGCAGTGCTGAGGTCATGAACTCTTACTGTGATCTCATGAGATTTGACTTATCTCTCATGAGATTTCATAGTAAACTTCCTTTACCTGATTGGTGAAATAATATGAGAGTTCACGATGCTCATCCCCTAAGATGTCCCAGGACAGACACACTAAAATGCTACTTAGAAATCCTTTACAATGGGAGGTGGCTACTGAGGAACTTTTGAGGTAAAATATCTTTCTTTTTTACATAGAGATGTTCAGGAGATATTTTCTAGTCAGCTTTTTACAGCTATGCTGCATCACTTTCAAGTGTTTAAACATTTGGGTATTATGGCCCTTTAAGTGCTTCACATGCCACACACATAAATCATTAGAATTTCTTAAAAGGACATGAAAACCAACATATTTCATGTATAATTTAGATAAAGCATACAATTTTAAATTACTTTCAAGCATACATCTATTATCACATTTGCTTTGTTCTCATTTTATCAATTATTGAAAAGCATACTTAGGTAGACTCAAAGGAGCAGCAGTGCACAACTGAACACATCAGGTGAGCCAATGACAAGAGGCATATATGTGCAGCCACCAATAACCAGCTAGCTCCCATTATGGCATTGCAACTCCAGAGCTTACCTAGGTATGCTTTTCAATGAAGTAAACAAAGAAAACAAAGAAAAGTGGAAAGTTGTTTACAAAATGACATGAGAAGTCCTGTAGTATAGCATGAGAGGAGGTGATGGTAGAGGATGCAAGAAGCAGGTCATTGTTGGATCTTAGGGGGCGGGCAGGACTATATTTGTTGATGAGTGAGGACAGGTAGGGTGGGGCAGCATTGGTGAGGGCTTTGTAGGTCAGGGTGAGAATTTTGAATTTAACTCTGCTGTGAATGGGGAGCCAGTGAAGGGACTCACAAAGAGATGCAGAAGAAACAGAGCGTCGAGAGAGGTGGATTAGCCTGGCAGATGCATTTAGGATGGATTGGAGGGGAGAGAGGCGGGAGAGAGGGAGGCCAGTTAGTAAGTTGTTACAGTAGTTCGGGAAATTACCAGGGAGTGGATTAGCTATTTATTAGTTTCAGCACTCAGAAACGGACGAATTTTGGTGATATTCAGTAGGTGATTGCGGCAGGATGAAGAGAGCAATTGGATGTGGGGAATAAAGGACAGATTTGAGTCAAGCGTGACTCTGAGGCAGCAGACTTGGGGTGATGGGGAGATAGTGGTACCACCAACAGTGATGGAAAAATTAGAGACTGGAGTAGATTTAGAGGTGGGAAATAGAATAAGTTCGGTCTTGGACACGTTTATTTTTAGGTGGCGAGGGGCCATCCAGGAGGAAATGCCAGATAAGCAGTCGCTGATGTGAGAATTAACAGAAGGAGAGAGTGCAGAGGTGGAAAGATAGATCTGGGTATCATAAGTATAGAGGTTATAGCTGAAGCCATAGCTGTTGATAAGTTTACCCAGTGAAGAAGTGTAAATAGAGAAGAGTAGAGGACCCAGGACAGAGCCTTGAGGTACTACAACAAACAGAGGCAATAGAGAGGAGGAGTCACCAGCAAAAGAGACAGAGAAGGATCTGTTAGAGAGATAAGAGTGAATCCAGGAGAGGGCAGTGTCACAGAACCCAAGAAAACTGAGAGTCCATAGGAGAAGGCGATGGTCAACAGTGTCAAAAGCAGCAGAGAGGTCAAGTAAGAAGAGTATAGAGTAGTAGCCTTTGTTTTTAGCAGAAAGAAGATTGTTAGTAACCTTGGTGAGGGCAGTCTCAGTTGAGTGTTAGGGACGGAAGCCAGATTGCAGGGGGTTGAGCAATGAGTTGGAGGACAAGAATTGGGTTAGGCGATCGAAAACTAGTTTTTCAAGGAATTTTATAGCTAGCGGGAACAGTGATATGGGGCGGTAGTTTGCAGGAGAGTTAGGGTCAAGGGAGGGTTTTTTGAGGATGGGGTGACCTTTGCATGTTTGAAGGAGGCAGGGAATGAGCCGGTAGAAAGGGTTATGTTAAATATGTGAGTAAGAGCTGGAGTGAGGGTGGGAGACAGAGGAGGAATAAGATGTCAAGGAATAGGGTAAAGTGGGCAGGTAGTGAGGTGTGAGGAAGACAAAAGGGAAGCCACTTCACTCTTAGTGGTTGGGAGAAGGGTGCAGAGAGTGGCAGAGGGGGTGACTGGGAGCGAAGTTGGGAGATTGCAGGCTTGTGTTGGGATGTTTTGTTGGATTGTAAGTGTTTTATTGAAAAAGTAGTCAGCCAGTTCTTAAGCACTGAATGCAGATGAGGGGGGTGGTGCAGCTGGGTAGAGGAGAGAGATGAAAATGGAGAAGAATATACCCTCAGCTATAAGCACCTGCTGCTACAGGATAAACCTATGTAACCTGCCTCTAGCTATACCCTCAGCTATAAGCACCTGCTGCTACAGGATAAGCCTATATAACCTGCCTCTAGCTATACCCTCAGCTATAAGCACCTCCTGCTAAATGATAAACCTATCTAGCCTGCCTAGCTATACCCTCAGCTATAAGCACCTGCTGCTACAGGATAAACCTATATAACCTGCCTTTAGCTATACCCTCAGCTATAAGCACTTCCTGCTATAGGATAAACCTATATAGCCTGCCTCTAGCTATACCCTCAGCTATAAGCACCTCCTGCTACAGGATAAACCTATATAACCTGCCTCTAACTATACCCTCAGTTATAAGCACCTCCTGCTACAGGCTAAACCTATATATCCTGCCTCTTCACCCTCGCCTGTAGACTCAGTGTACTGGGTCTGGAAACAGGTCACTAGTCTTTAGACAATTTAGAGCTCCATACCACAGCCCTTCAGCATTCAGTACCACCTGTCCCAAAAGAGAAATTTGACAAAGGTAAAAGAACATGATACTATCCTTTCACAATATTTTGAAACCTATTAGCTTTGGAACTAATCTGTGAAGGTTCTTTAGCTGGACCAATAGGTATCTCTTATTACAACCACAGATTGTGTACAGAGCTGTTACGCTAGTTCATGCAACTAGAGCTATTACATTTAGTCCAATACCTTCTCCCTACATAATTAGAAATCCCCTTCCTTCAGACCTAACTCTTAGCTGGTGGTATCAACAGTAGGAACTTACCACTGTGGCCAAGCTAGGGATGTGCTTGACAGAATTCTCCACCTCTTCTTCAGTGACTTCCACTAGAGTGCAGTTTTCATCCTCAGTCGGCAGAGGCTCTGCACCGTGTTTGGTGACCCATGGGTGTAGCTAAGAGAAAGAACAGGTTAATGAAATAGTGATCATTTTGCTTTATATAAATTATTTCAGACTGAGAAAAGGGAGCATAAGTAGGATTATGATTAAGTAATCAGCATCGGCTGGATAATATTTGGCATGGACTATGATGTAATTAACAACTATAACATTAAAAGAATGCATAACTCTAAGTAATTATAACATATATGCTGCATTTATTTGGGGGTTTTATGTATTTGTCTATAATTTCTCTCAATATAGTATGCATAAGATTTGGTATTGGGCGGAATTATAATAACACAATGTAAAAATACAGAATATAGACAGTTACCCTCACAGAACATGCCTCTCTCATACAAATACAATATCTAGCCAACCTATTGAAGGAAGGAACCACAACACAGAAACATCTAGTTACAAGTACATATATGTCAAGAGGCTGATGCTACAAATAGATGAAACTTAAATTACTACCATAAAGAAGAAAGACATTTATGATGTGATATAGATACCAATGACTTTTAAGCTGTTTGCGGCTGGTCTATGTATCCAGCTCTAAGGATCTACTTATACAGATAGAGCAGCTATTAGTCTGCTGTCTGTTGCCATTTATTGCAGCTTGATTGTTATCTAGCCCTATGTTTGTTGTAGTTTAATACTATGTCTTCATTGCTTTTCCCTGGATCCTGTTCCTGCCCTAGACCAGCTGCTGTTCCCAACAGATATGTTCTGCAGTTGACTTTCCTCTACTTCAGTTCTTCCACAATCACATCAAGTAGGAACAAGGTAGTTATATTACGGATGTCAGGTTTTTGTTTGTATTGTTTTTCTCTCACAAATGGTATAAAAACTAAACAAAGATATAACCTAATGATAGGAAACCTAATATATAAATATATAGATATATATATATATATATATGTGTGTGTGTGTGTGTGTGTGTAATTTGAAAGGGTATACAAAAAAAATTTGTAGATTACATTCTTAATTACCAATGCTTAACATTACTGAAACATACTCGTCATTTATTGGCTAAGAGCTTTCTTGTCTCAAGTAATACAAGTTCGCCCTCTAATGGATGCTAGAGTAACATTTAGATCTAGAAATCAACTACTCAATAAAGATCACCTGCAGAAACTAGGACCTCCCAGCAAAAGATCCACAAGATATGGTCCTAAGATTGAGCCAGCCGGTAATAAAGGCAAATACAAACAATGAGAGAAGGGATATGGGAAACAAACACAAGCACACAAAAAATATTTGTCTGCAAGATTTTCACCATCTGCAGACTGCACTGAAAACTACTGTCTTCTGCTTGCCATGTTCTTTATACATAATAACATAATTTATGCTTACCTGATAAATTTATTTCTCTTGTAGTGTATCCAGTCCACGGATCATCCATTACTTATGGAATATATTCTCCTTCCCAACAGGAAGCTGCAAGAGTCCACCCACAGCAAAGCTGCTATATAGCTCCTCCCCTAACTGCCATATTCAGTCATTCGACCGAAAACATGCAGAGAAAGGAAAAACCATAGGGTGCAGTGGTGACTGTAGCTCAAATGAAAAAATTACCTGCCTTAAAGTGACAGGGCGGGCCGTGGACTGGATACACTACAAGAGAAATAAATTTATCAGGTAAGCATAAATTATGTTTTCTCTTGTTAAGTGTATCCAGTCCACGGATCATCCATTACTTATGGAATACCAATACCAAAGCTAAAGTACACGGATGATGGGAGGGACAAGGCAGGTACTTAAACGGAAGTTACCACTGCCTGTAAAAAACCCTTTCTCCCAAAAATAGCCTCCGAAGAAGCAAGGTATCAAATTTGTTAAATTTGAAAAGTATGAAGCGCAGACCAAGACTCCGTCTTGTAAATCTGTTCAACAGAAGCCACATTTAAAAAAGGCCCAAGTGAAAACCACAGCTCTAGTAGAATGAGCTGTAATCCCTTCAGGAGGCTGCTGTCCAGCAGTCTCATAAGCTAAATGAATTATGCTTTTTAACCAAAAAGACAGAGAGGCTGCTGAAGTCTTTTGACCTCTCCTCTGTCCAGAATAGACAACAAACAAGGTGAACGTTTGATGAAAACTGTAGTAGCTTGTAAGTAAAACTTTAAAGCACAAACCACGTCCAATATTGTGTAATAGACGTTCCTTCTTTGAGGAAGGATTAGGATACAAGCATGGAACAACTATCTCTTGAGTGATGTACTTGTTAGATACCACCTTAGGAAAAAACCCAGGTTGGTACGCAGGACTACCTTATCCGTACGAAGGACCAGATAAGGAGAATCACATTGTAACACAGATAACTTGGAGACTCTACGAGTCGAGGAATTAGCTACCCAAAAGGAAATTTCCAAGATAAAGATTGATATCTATGGAACAAAAAAGGTTCAAACGGAACTTCTTGAAGAACCTTAAGAATCAGGTTTAAGCTCCATGGCGGAGCAACAGTTTTAAACACAGGCTTGGATCTAACCAAAGCCTGACCAAATGCCTGAACGTCTAGAATACCTGCCAGACGCTTGTGCAAAAAAATAGACAGAGTAAAAATCTGTCCCCTTTTAAGGAATTAGCTGACAACCCTTTTCTCAAAAACATCTTGGAGAAAAGATAATATCCTGGGAATCCAGACTTTACTCCATGAGTAACCCTTGGATTCATAACAATCAGATATTTACACCATATCTATGTTCAATTTTCCTAGAGACAGGCTTTCATGTCTGTATTAAGGTATCAATGACTGACTCGGAGAAGCCATGCTTTGATAACATCAAGCGTTCAGTCTCCAGGCAGTCCATCTCAGATTGATTCTATTTAGATGGTTGAAAGGACCCTGAGGTAGAGGGACCTGTCTCAGAAGCAGAGACTGTGATGGAAAGGATGACATGTCCACCAGATCTGCATACCAGGTCCTGCGTGGCTACGCAGGCGCTGTCAAAAACACCAAAGCCCTCTCCTGCTTGGTCTTGACCTCCGGAGGAAATCCCACTCCCCCGGAAGAAAAGTCTGACGACTTAGAAAATCCACCTCCCAGTTCTCAACACCTGGGATATGGGATAGCTGATAGACAAGAGTGAGTCTCTGTCCAGTGAATTATTGTAAGACTTCTAACATCGCTAGGGAACTTCTGTTCCCCCTTGATGGCTGATGTAAGCCACAGTCGTGTATATTGTCCGACTGAGTATGATGTACCTCAGAGTTGCTAACTGAGGCCAAGTCTGAAGAGCATGGAATATCACTCCCAGTTCCAGAATATTTATTAGAAGGAGGGTCTCCTCCTAAGTCCACTATCCCTGAGCCTTCAGGGAGTTCCAGACTGCATCCCAACCTAAAAGGCTGGCATCTATTGTAACAATTGTCCCATCTGACCTGCGGAAGGTCATACCCTTGGACAGATGGACCCAACATAGTCACCAGAGAAGAGAATCTCTGGTCTCTTGGTCCAGGTTTAACAGGGGGACAAATCTGTGTAATCCCCGTTCCTCTGACTGAGCATGCATAGTTGCAGCGGTCTGAAATGTAGACGTGCAAACGGTACTATGTCCCTTGCCGCTACCATTAAGCCGATTTCATTCATGTACTGAGCCACTGAAGGGCGCGGATGGGATGAAAAAAAAAAAACACGGCAGAAATTTAGAAACTTTGACAACCTGGACTCCGTCAGGTAAATTTTCATTTCTACAGAATCTATCAGAGTCCCTAGGAGGGAAACCCTTGAGATTGGGGATAGAGAACTCTTTCCTTGTTCACTTTCCACCCATGTGATCTCAGAAATGCCAGTACTACGTCCGTATGAGACTGGGCAATTTGGATGTTTGACGCCTGTATCAGGATGTCGTCTAAATAAGGGGCCACTTCTATGCCCCGACCGCCAAAGCGACCCCAGAACCTCCATAAAGATTCTTGGGGCTGTAGATATCCCAAAGGAAAGAGCTACAAACTGGTAATGCCTGTCTAGAAAGGCAAACCTGAAAAACGATGGTGATCTTTATGCATCACAATGTGAGGATAAGCATCCTTCAAATCCATTGTAGTCCTCTATTGACTCTCCTGGATCATAGTTAAGATGGTACGAATAGTTTCCATCTTAAATGACGGAATTCTGAGGAATTTGTTTAAGATCTTTAGATCCAAAATAGGTCTGAAGGTTCCCTCTCCTAGGGAACCACAAACAGATTTGAGTAAAAACTCTGTCCCTGTTCCTCTCTTGGAACTGGATGGATCTCGTACACAATGTAAGAATGCCTCCTTCTTTATCTGGTTTGCAGATAATTGTGAAAGGCGAAATCTCCCCTTTTTTTGGGGGGGAATCTTTGAAATCCAGAAGATATCTCTGGGATATAAATTCCAATGCCTAGGGATCCTGGGCATCTCTTGCCCACGCCTGGGCGAAGAATGAAAGTCTGCCCCCTATAGGATCCGTTACCGGATAGGGGTCCGTTCCTTCATGCTGCCTTAGAGGCAGCAGCAGGCTCCTTGGCCTGCTTATCTTTGTTCCAGGTCCGATTGTCTCCAGACCGCCTTGGACTGAGCAAAAATTCCCTCTTGTTTTGCCTTAGATGAAGAGGATGCCACACCTGCCCTGAAGTTTTTAAAAGGCACGAAAATTAGACTTTTTTTTTTTTTTTTTTTTTTTTTGGCCCTTGATTTGGACCTATCCTGAGGAAGGGCATGACCTTTTCCTCCAGTGATATAAGCAATAATCTCCTTCAAACCAGGCCCGAATAGGGTCTGCCCCTTGAAGGGAAGTTAAGTAGCTTATTTATTAAAGTCACGACAGCTGACCATGATATAAGCCATAGCGCTCTGCGCGCCAGTATAGTAAAAAACAGAATTCTTAGCCGTTAGTCTAGTCAAATGAACAAGGCATCAGAAAACAAAGGAATTGGCTAGCATAAGCTTGTCAAATATATTCATCCAATGGAGTCGCTTAACTGTAAAGCCTCATCAAGAGACTCAACCCAGAACGCCGCAGCAGCAGTGACAGAAGCAATGTATGCAAGGGGCTGCAGGATAAAACCCTGTTGAATAAACATTTTTTATCCATTGGATCTAAAAAGCACAATGTCCTCGTCAGAGGTAGTGGTATGCTTAGCTAGAGTAGAAACTCTTCTCTCCACCTTAGGAACTGTCTGCCAGAAGTCCCGTGTGGTGGTAACTATTAGAAAACATTCTTCTAAAAAATAGGAGGGGAAGAGAACGGCACACCTGGTCTATCCCATTCCTTATTAAAAAATTTTTAGTAAACCTCTTTAGGTATTGGAAAAACATCAGTACACACCGGCACTGCATATTATTTATCCAGTCTACACAATTTCTCTGGCCCTGCGATTGTACACATTCATTCAGAGCAGCCAAAGCCTCCCTGAGCAACAAGTGGAGGTTCTCAAGCATAAATTTTAAATGTAGAAATATCAGAATCAGGTTAAATCATCTTCCCTGAGTCAAAAAAAAAAAAAAAAATCACCCACAGACTAAGCATATTGTGAGGTAGTATCATACATGGTTCTTAAAGCGTCTGTATGCTCTGTATCTACCCCCAGAGCTAACTGCTTTCCTTTAATTTCAGGTAGTCTGACTAATACTGCTGCCAGAATATTATTCACAACCTTTGCCATGTCTTGTAAAATAAACGCTATGGGCGCCCTTGATGTACTTGGCGCCATTTGAGCGTGAGTCCCTGAAGCGGGAGTCGAAGGGTCTGACACGTGGGGAGAGTTAGTCGGCATAACTTTCCCCTCGACAGAATCCCCTGGTAAAAGAAACGCTATGGGTGCCCTTGATGTACTTGGCGCCATTTGAGCGTGAGTCCCTAAAGCGGGAGTCAAAAGGTCTGACACGTGGGGAGAGTTAGTCGGCATAACTACCCCCACGACAGAATCCTCTGGTGATACATTTTTTTAAAGACAAAAAATGATCTTTATTGTTTAACATGAAATCAGTACATCTGGTACACATTCTAAGATGGGGTTCCACCATGGCTTTAAAACATAATGAACACAGAGCTTCCTCTATGTCAGACATGTTAGAACAGACTAATAATGAGACTAGTAAGCTTGGAAAACACTTTAAATCAAGTTAACAAGCAAATATATAAAACGTTACTGTGCCTTTAAGAGAAACAAATTTTGTCAAAATTTGAAAAACAGTGAAAAAAAAAAAGGCAGTAAAACAAACAAAATTTTTACAGTACATGTAATAAGGTAACAGAGCATTGCACCCACTTGCAAATGGATGATTAACCCCTTAATGCAAAAAACAGATAAAAAAAACGACATAGACGTTTTTAAAAACAGACACAACAAACTGCCACAGCCAACAGTGGGAAGCTTCAGTTAACTGTTTCTATGCAAAATTTAAGCCAGCCATGTGGAAAAAACTTAGGCCCCAATAAGTTTTATCACCAAACATATGTTAAAAAACGATTAAACATGCCAGAAAACGTTTTAAAACACATTTTTACAAGAGTATGTATCTCTATTAATAAGCCTGATACCAGTCGCTTTTACTGCATTTAAGGCTATACCAACATTACAGTGTTATCACCAATGTACGTTAAAAAACGATTAAACATGCCAGCAAACGTTTTAAAACACATTTTTATAAGAGTATGTATCTCTATTAATAAGCCTGATACCAGTCGCTATCGCTGCATTTAAGGCTTTACTTACATTACTTCGGTATCAGCAGTATTTTCTTAGTCAATTCCATTCCTAGAAAAATATTTTACTGCACATACCTTATCTGCAGGAAAACCTGCACGCCATTCCCCCTCTGAAGTACCTCACTCCTCAGAATGTGTGAGAACAGCAAATGGATCTTAGTTACGTCTGCTAAGATCATAGAAAAACGCAGGCAGATTCTTCTTCCAAATACTGCCTGAGATAAACAGCACACTCCGGTGCCATTTAAAAATAACAAACTTTTGATTGAAGAATAAACTAAGTAGAAAGCACCACAGACTCTCACGACCTCCTATCTATGTTGAGGCTTGCAAGAGAATGACTGAATATGGCAGTTAGGGGAGGAGCTATATAGCAGCTTTGCTGTGGGTGGACTCTTGCAGCTTCCTGTTGGGAAGGAGAATATATTCCATAAGTAATGGATGATCCGTGGACTGGATACACTTAACAAGAGAAAAAAACATTCTAATCTTTAAATAACACTAAAAAGATTTAAACAACTACTTAGGACATAAAAGTATTGAGTTGTAAAATATAAAATGATTTAGCTAGAACAGCTACTGACAATCTTTTATCTTTGTAAAGTTAACGACTCACATGACTATCTGATGTTTCAGCTCACATTATCTGATTAAACACAAAGCACACAACTGAATAACACAAAACACACCAGTTAAAGGGACCCTAACAAAAGATTACCTTTGTCATTTTTGTTCAAGAAAAAATCAATTGTAATATGATGTACAGAACAAAACCATTTTCTGTAAATAAAAGCTATTTGCATTTTTGTATACCTTAAAGGCACATGATACCCAAATGTTGAAGCACTTGAATCTGATGATCTGTAAAAAAGCTGACTAGAAAATATCACCTGAACATCTCTATGTAAAAAAGGAAAATATTTTACCTCAAAATGTCAAAAGTATTTACACCCCATTGTAAAGGACTCTAAAGAGCTAATTAGTATGCCTGTCCCGGGACCTGTAAGGGAGCGTGCCTCATGTACACTCATGTTATTTCCCTATTCAGTTAAAGGAAGTTTACTATGAAATCTCATGACAGTTGAGTGAAATCTCATGAGATCACAATAAAACAGTTCATGACCTCTCAGCACTGCTGATACTGATTGGCTGCTGTTCATTTATTCCTTTTTTTTTACCTGCAGCTGGGCAGTAACTGAAAGATAACTTTTTACAGAGCACTTACTCTGGTGAGCTGAGGAAATTGTGAGGTAAAATATCTTCCTTTTTACATAGAGATTCTCAGGTGATTTTGTCCTGTCAGCTTTTTACAGTTATGCTGCATCACTTTCAAGTGATTTAGCATATGAGTAATATGTACCTTTAAGTAAGTTCTATGAAATCTCATGAGAGTTCACTGAAATATCATGAGATCATAGCAAAGGCAAAGCATCACCTCAGCACTGCTGATGCTGATTGGCTATTGTTTTTTTTGTTTTGGGGGGGGGCAGCAGCAGCAGAAGTATAACTGTTTACACAGCACTTACTCTTGAGTTGAAGACATTTTGAGGTAAAATATCTTCCATTTTTTTACATAGAGATGCTCAGGTGATACTTTCTAGGCAGCTTTTTATAGTTATGCTGCATCGCTTTCAAGCGATTTAGCATATGAGTATTATGCCTCTTTAACGATCACCACTAGCATTAAGCAAAGCTAATAGACACAGATCACCCAAACACTACCCCACTTATAAGTCTATATGCAACAAGTTTGGTCCTATAAGTAGTTTTACATTCACATAGCTTTTATATTTTTTTCAGTGTCAAATTTAGTAAATTTGATCTAAACTATAGTGAAATTAAATCAAATTCAATCTACGGAATTAGAAGGCACTTTACAAATAAACAATAATATATATTTCAATTATTAGAAGTTGATTGTAAAACAATAAAATCATTTGATGAGTGCAAACAAGAATTTGGGTTAACAAATAAAGACTTCTTAGCTTATTTACAAATAAGACTTTACTGTACGGAATTACTACACTCATTTGATCCAATAATCCAATGGCAATCAATTGATCCTCTCCCTTTTATAATTTATGTTTAAATATAGAGAGTAAAATAATTATAAATACAATTATAATTAAATGGAACCTGTTAAATGAGTTTAAATGTGATATTAAAATAATAAAAGAAACAATTAAAAATGTAGAAAAAAACATCAGCAATTTCTATATACAGAGACCAACAGTTTAAAATTATACACCAAATATATAACTCCATCAATTATGGCTAGGTGTGGTAAAGACGCTAAGGAAATTAAATGTAGGAAATGCTCATTCCAATATTATTCACTCCTTTTGAAGTTGCCCTTATATTCAAAGATACCGGAGTAAAGTTGAATACTGATGTAGTAAAATATTGATAAGGAAGATTAAATTTAATAGTCAAATTTTTTTCTCCAAATTAATTATACAGAGAAAATTAATGACTGTTGTTTTTTTAATATGATTATCCTTAGCAGAAAACTGATACTGAAAGAATAGAAATCTCAGAAGGAAATTAAATTAAATTACTGAATCAATAACTCAAAATCACAGTTACAAATAGATCAAGTGCATGTGCAATTTAAGGCAGAAAAACATATAAATTATTTTTTCAAAAATGGGGAATGTTTATTAAAACTTTATAAACTGAAATACAAAAACAATTGATAAACTATTTTATGCAAACTGAGTATATGTTGAAAGAGAAGGCAAAGGAAGAATGGCAGCATATATAAGGTAGAAAGGGGAAATGGAGTCCTCAAAAGGGAGGAGAGGTGTGGGGGGGAAATGTAAATATATATATATATATTTATTTTTTTCCTCTCTTCTTGTTATTTAAATATGACTCGATAAGTGGGAAGGGTATATACTGTTAAATAAAATAAAAAGGATATCTCAGAGGGATAGTAATAACATCACCATTAGAATGTTCCATGCCATCCTAACTGCGCTGGGCTTTAGTGCCGTTAGGATGGCATGGAACGTCTTAGCCGTTTGGCTGTACTGAAGCCATAACGGCTTCCTAACTGGGATCGCGGTGTGGAGGGCGTGCCTAGTGTCATAGGCTCTCCCCCCGAACCGATCCCATCATTGATATCACGCGATCGTATGAACGATCACATGATTTCAATTTTTACTTATTTGTTTTACTTATTTGTTTACATCAGAACTTTGTTCCGATGTAGACAAATAAGCCCCAGCAAAAAGGGGTTGACCTCTAATAAAAACAAAAATAAAAAAAACAAATAAAAAATAATAAACAATAATAATTACATTTTCCTATCATTTAGATTTAATATTTAAACATGCTGTTCCTACTGCAAATCAACTGCAAAAACAATAATTCATGTGGATAAAATAATAAATGATACTTGTCATATGTAGGTTAAACATTACCTTAATTTCAGGAACAGTTATTCTAGATTCTGGATTCTTATCCAACATCCGCAGAATTAGGTCTTTCAAGTCCTCTGAAATATCTGTCCTGCAGAAACATTCAAGCAACACTAAAGTCAAACTTTAATGTACAGAAAAATCTCCCACATTTACAGTTGATTCCAAAGCCCCATTTGAAAAGCCCCACAAATTTTAAGCATTTTAATATATTTTTAAGCATATTTTAATCCCCGGGAAGCATTTTATTGTCCAATATTATTAGTTAAAGGACTACAATAGTGAAACAAATTACAAGCTCTCACTAGTTAGAGCATTTTAATTTATCACTATTCACCCTGAAAATCTACATGTTTAACCTCACCCAGCACATGGGTTAAGCACATAGGTAAATTACCACCCAGGGACCACAGAGAACTGCTGGTCCAGAGTCAAAACTGCCACTGAGTTCCACACTCAACACATCTGTGTCTGTTCACAACACAGGTCTATAGACAAAGCTCTGGTGTATGGATTAAAGCAGTGTTTCTCAACCGCGGTCCTCAAGTACCCCCAGAAGGCCAGGTTTTCATTATAGCTGAACAAGAGCACAGGTGAAATAATCAGCGGATGGGTAAGAGCAGGTTAGTTACTGATCAGCTGATTATTAACTAACCTGCTCTTACCCATCCGCTGATTATTTCACCCGTGCTCTAGTACAGCTATAATGAAAACCTGGCCTGTTAGGGGTACTTGAGGACTGTGGTTGAGAAACAACGGATTAAAGCGATGGTGTTTATAGCAATAAATTCAGTTTCCTTCTGTATGTGTTTGCTATTCCATTCTGATATGTAGATATACTGCTGTGACCACTTATCACAATATAAAAATGTATCATAAAGCAATACTGGTCTACAATTAATACCTTTATTTCCAGCCTAATATACTGGTTTTATTAAAAATATCTTGCTAGAGCTGCTGATTGCGTCCCGGGTGGTACTTTATCTATGTGTTTAACCCATTTAGGGGGGTTAAGCACATAGATTTGCAGGGTTGAAAGTGATAAAATGACATGCTCTCATTCATTTTTTACTATAATGGTCATTTAAATGACACACCGATGTGTGTCTGTGAGGTAAAGAAACTTTAAATATGAAAGAAACTTTGATGTAATGATTGTGTCTCTACCCCTATTCATTGCTTAACTGGGTGAACTTACTGTTCAGGAAACTCCAGCTGTTGATTCTTTATTTTACTATGTAGAGTTAAAATTCTCTCATCCATAAATGGGCACTAAAGAGAAATGTAAATATAAATTAGAATTTCAACCCTCACTATCTGTGTAACTAGGTAACACATAATGCAGAGCTAATGTGCGATGAACACAGTGGGGCACATACACTATATGCACATGGATTTAGACCTGGAATTCAGAATATATTTTAACCATAGGGTTTTGAGACTGTGAACCAAAGTGTTTAGAAAGTATTTAAATGTTTTAAAGAGATATGAAACCCAAAAATGTCTTTTGAGATTCAGACAGAACATACAATTTTTAAAAAGTTTTCAATTTACTTCTATTATCAGATTTTCTTAGTTTCCATGATATTCTGTGTTGAAGAAGAGATACGTAGGTAGGAAACAGTGCTGCCATCTAGTGTTCATGCAATTGTAAAACATTCTTGCAAAACTGCTAACATATAGTGCTCCAGAAATGAGCCGTCTCCTAAGCTTACGCCCTTGCTTTTCAACAAAAGATACCAAGAGAACAAAGAAAAGGTAAGAATAGAAGTAATGTAGCCACCAATTAGCAAGCGCTACCCAGGATGCTGAACTAAAAATGGGCAGACTCCTAAGCTTACATCCCTGCGTTTTCAAATAAAGATACCAAAAGAACAAAGAAACATTGATAATAGTAGTACATTAGAAAGTTAGAGACACAAAGAATAGGGGTAGGGGGTTGCTGATTTTTATAATAGCAGGTAATTACCTAGTATAATTATCCTTGTATAATAAATTAATAGTTGTGGAATACCATTGGAGTTATTACCTGTCGTGGAGTCTAAACAAACATAACATGACAACTAGCTAAACTAATTGTAAGGAGAGGCACAATTTAGTGTAGAAGGATTAGCTCCACGATACAAAGTATCTATTAACTCAGCAAAAAAATGAATTGAATATGGTAAAGGAATATTATTTCATCATTGTTTCATTACATTCACACATTACTAACTTTATAAACAAAATGTCTATGTCACAGCCAGGAATAATCAGTCATACAATAGCTTAAAGGGACATAAAACCCAATTTTTTTCTTTCATGATTTAGAAAGAGCATGCAATTTTAAACAACTTTGTAATTTACTTCTATTATCTATCATTTGCTTCATTCTCTTGATATCCTTTGCTGAAAAGCATATCTAGATATGCTCAAAAGCTGCTGATTGGTGGCTGTACATAGATGCTCATGTGATTGGCTCACCCATGTGCATTGCTATTTCTTCAACAAGGGATATCTAAAGAATGAAGCAAATTAGATAATAGAAGTAAATTGGAATGTTATTTAAAATTATATTCTCTACCTGACTCATGAAAGAAAAAAATTGGGTTTAGTGTCCCTTTAAGCTAAATTAAAAACACTTAAACCAGTTTGGTAGAAAATATAAGAATACGGCAAAAAGATACTCATAAATAATTGTCAGCCAGCAGTTAAATATGCCATTAAATATACTAAGCCATTACAATCCGAGGGCTAAATTAAGCTTATTGTTATAGTAAAGATCTAACTGTAGGGCTGAGATGAATATTATTGAGATGCCATTAAATATACTAAGCCCTTACAATCCGAGGGCTAAATTAAGCTTATTGTTATAGTAAAGATCTAACTGTAGGGCTGAGATGAATATTATTGATATGCCATTAAATATACTAAGCCCTTACAATCCGAGGGCTAAATTAAGCTTATTGTTATAGTAAAGATCTAACTGTAGGGCTGAGATGAATATTATTGATATGCCATTAAATATACTAAGCCCTTACAATCCGAGGGCTAAATTAAGCTTATCGTTATAGTAAAGATCTAACTGTAGGGCTGAGATGAAGATTATTGATATGCCATTAAATATACTAAGCCCTTACAATCCGAGGGCTAAATTAAGCTTATCGTTATAGTAAAGATCTAACTGTAGGGCTGAGATGAAGATTATTGATATGCCATTAAATATACTAAGCCCTTACAATCCGAGGGCTAAATTAAGCTTATCGTTATAGTAAAGATCTAACTGTAGGGCTGAGATGAAGATTATTGATATGCCATTAAATATACTAAGCCCTTACAATCCGAGGGCTAAATTAAGCTTATTGTTATAGTAAAGATCTAACTGTAGGGCTGAGATGAAGATTATTGATATGCCATTAAATATACTAAGCCCTTACAATCCGAGGGCTAAATTAAGCTTATCGTTATAGTAAAGATCTAACTGTAGGGCTGAGATGAAGATTATTGATATGCCATTAAATATACTAAGTCCTTACAATCCGAGGGCTAAATTAAGCTTATTGTTATAGTAAAGATCTAACTGTAGGGCTGAGATGAAGATTATTGATATGCCATTAAATATACTAAGCCCTTACAATCCGAGGGCTAAATTAAGCTTATTGTTATAGTAAAGATCTAACTGTAGGGCTGAGATGAAGATTATTGATATGCCAGTAAACTAGAGGCTGCTCCTGTCAGACCGACAGGAGCAGCCTCATCTCTCCTTGTTGTCCTTTTTTAATTTGCTTACCATGGTTTAATTTTAGTTTACTGGCATCTCAATAATATTCATCTCAGCCCTACAGTTAGATCTTTACTATAACGATAAGCTTAATTTAGCCCTCGGATTGTAAGGGCTTAGTATATTTAATGGCATATCAATAATATTCATCTCAGCCCTACAGTTAGATCTTTACTATAACGATAAGCTTAATTTAGCCCTCGGATTGTAAGGGCTTAGTATATTTAATGGCATATCAATAATATTCATCTCAGCCCTACAGTTAGATCTTTACTATAACAATAAGCTTAATTTAGCCCTCGGATTGTAAGGGCTTAGTATATTTAATGGCTGACAATTATTATTTATGAGTATCCTTTTGCCGTATTCTTATATTTTCTACCAAACTGGTTTAAGTGTTTTTAATTTAGCTTAAGCTATTGTATGACTGATTATTCCTGGCTGTGACATAGACATTTTTAATAAAGTTAGTAATGTGTGAATGTAATGAAACAATGATGGAATAATATTCCTTTACCATATTCAATTAATTTTTTGCTGAGTTAATAGATACTTTGTATCGTGGCGCTAATCCTTCTACACTAAATTGTGCCTCTCCTTACAATTAGTTTAGCTGGTTGTTAAATTAGAAAGTTGTTTAAAATTGCTGCTCTATCTGAATGATGAAAGATTTTTGGGGGGTTTCATATCCCTTTAAGGGAGGGTTTGGAGTGTGAATACGATTTCTAGATTTATTATATAGCACATAAGAATTATTTAACGATTTACTAAGATTAAAACTCAGCACATCTGTGTCTGTTCACATCACAGATCTATAGACAAAGCTCTTGTGTACGGATTAAAGCAATGGCGTTTATAGCAATACATTCAGTTTCCTTCTGTATGTGTTAGCTATTCCATTCTTATATGTAGCTATACTGCTGTGACCTCTTATCTCAATATAAATATCTATCATAAAGCAGTATTGCTTTACCATTAACACCCTTATCTCCAGCCTAATATACTGGTTTTATTAAAAATATCTTGCTGCAAAAATATCCAGAATGTACAGGCTTGACAGTAAATATTTATTTAAACAGCAGGTGTGTTTTGTTTTATGACTGAGCATACTTTACCTGACCAAAGACAAAACAGTGCAGGGTTACTCCCATTGCCCAAACATCCAGAGCCTTTAAAAAAAAAAAAAAATAATAATAATAAGTAAGGCTGTTAATGAGTTTATGTTATGACACAGGATATCTGCCACAAACAGAAAAAGATATCATAGGATTCGGTATCTATGGCAACATCGCCGCGCTGTCAAATACCCAGTGTGCATGTGATAGTACTTGCAAAAGCAGTCAGTGATCTATTCACAGTCAACTCTGAAGGCCACTGCACTCACACAAAATCAAACATTTAAAGGGACTGTATGCACCAATTTTCATATAACTGCATGTAATAAACACTACAGTAAAGAAGAATATGCACAGATACTGACATAAAAATCCAGTATAAAATCTTTTGAAAACTTACTTAGAAGCTCCCTGTTTAGCACTATTGATGAGGTTAGGCTGGGGCACCCACTGAAAGGGGCTGGGAAAGCAGATAAGGCAGACACTCCCCCTTCCCCTGCATATGAAAAGACCCATTACACAGCCAGGAGTCTGTAGACATCAGTATACATCTAAAACTTTGGGGCTTGGTAAGGAGTCTGAAAATCAGCACAATGTTATTTAAAAAATAAGCAATGTTATTTAAAAAATGGGCTATATAAATGGATCATCTACAAAACAGTTATGCAAAGGAAAATCTAGTGTACAATGTCCCCTTAAATGTAATATTTTTAAGGGGGGAAAAAAGTAAAATACATTGTAAATTTGTGTGTGTCAATTGACATCAGATTTTGCCCTGCAATATTTACAATGAATTTACTTTGTTTCTATAAAGGGCAATATAATCAAAAAACGACATGTTCTAATTCGCACCTGGCACCTGCAGTCACATGACCTAGCCAATCACTGACTGTATTCAGCTTTGGAGCTGCAATGCTTGTGGCTCATGAGCGTGACTTATCTATCTGTTTAACCCCTTTGTAGGAGTTCCATGGCGAGTAGTGCAATAATTGCTAATGAACTACTAGAGCATGTCATTATTCCACTAAAATGTCTCTTTAAAGGGACAACATTAAACTTTCAGAAGAGGCAGTATAAAAGGGACATTAAACAATAAATGAATGCTAGATAGAATGAGGCATTTAATGAAAAGATTAGTCTGAGAAGAACACGTATATATATTTTGTTAAGTTTCATCAGCTGTTTAAATATTGACAAAATAAGTGTAACGTTTTAGTGTCTATAAAACAATGGGAGCTGCCATGTTGTAACTTGTGTTACCTTCTCTGCTGTGGCCAATTAGGGACAGTTATAAATAGGTCACTATAGTGTGCAGCCTATGGCTGTGTGGAATATAACAGAGTTCTGCACTTCCATTTCTAACAGGAACTAAAAAGCTCATAATTTCAGAATGGAATTACAGGAAAAAGGGGACAAAATAAATAATGAAAGTATATTGCAGATTTTTTTTTATATACATGGTTTATCATTTTATATAACCATTGCGACAGACCCCTCTGTCAGTACTGGAAGGGTTAACTTTGTTCAGCTTTGAGAAACTATTTTCTGAAAACAGGTTTCCTGACATCAGCTATTGTTTACTGTAATTAAGTTTAAGTGATAAGCGTTCACATTGTTTAATCAGACTGCCAAGTGTCAAGAAGGACTCCCTTGTTTTCTTGTGTTTAATTGTTTATTTGGTTAAGTAATGTAATTCTATTGTATCCTGTAAAAGGGCGTCTTCCCTCTATCTAATGTACTATACTCTTCCAATCCCCCACCTAGGGAGTGTCAACCAGGTGGGAGACCTGCATAAATACTGGGCATATAGCCCTTAATAAAACACATTCTGTTTTACTCTCAAGATGGAGCTTGGTCTCATGTTTGGGGGGAATTAACTGGGTTTGTGTGTTGCTGATCCCGTATTCAGGGCATCTTTCATCTGGTATTAACCCTTGATATCCGGTTTATACCGTAACAATTGGTGGCAAGCGACGGGTTGAACATCATCGCCCAGAAGAGCTACCCTTAAAGACCTGCTAGAACAACGGGGCCGACAAGCCAGTAACCTCAGGAAGAGGTAGATTATTACAATACTGACCAAGATGGACGGAGTACCAGGGACCGAAGGAACCAATGGGCCCAGCATATCAGACAGAACCCCCGAAGAAGCAAGCTTTGACCGGGCGGGTAAAATAAGAATGGCACATTATGGTCTTAACCCGACTACAGAAATTATCGAACGTGTCATAGCCACTGTGGAGGCCAACCTACTTCGCCAAAGCAGCGCTGCAGCAGCCCAAGTCACAGCAACCCCAGTGGAAAAGAGAAAAGTACATTTTGCAGCTTTTAAAAACTTCATTGAAACAGAAGGAGAGATTGATGGGTACCTTGCAGATTTTGAGAGGCAATGTGCACTACACAAGGTACCCGCAGAGGACTGAGTCACAATATTATCCAGAAAATTATCCGGCCGGGCCAGCGAGGCTTTTCGGGCCATTCCAGATGAGGAAGTCGGGGATTATAATGCTGTAAAAGTGGCTCTGCTCTCCAGGTATGGGATTACACCGGAGGCATACAGGAGACGGTTCAGAGACACTGTTAAACTAGCTGGAGATTCCTATGTCGAGTGGGCATGTAAGGTGCACCGCACAGCAGCTCATTGGATGGAGGGGTGCCAAGCCGTATCCGGGGAAGAGGTGCTGCAGCTATTCCTGTTGGAACATTGCTTCGACAAGTTATCAGCAGGAGTTAGAGAGTGGGTTCAGGACCGTAAACCCTCCACCCTGAATGAAGCTGCTCGCCTGGCAGATGAGTATACGGATGCCCACAAACTGGACACTGCTACCACTAAGATCCCTGCCAGAGTGGAGTACAGACCCCCAGTCACCCCAGCAGCTACCAGTTACCAACCCCCGGCGCATCGCTCTACCACACGGCCTCCAGCCACAAAGTATCCTCAGACAGCCCGGTTCAACTCACGGGACTACTCACAGCCTATTTGGTGCTTTGGATGTAAGCAACTAGGGCCCAAAAGACCAGAGTGTCCCCTAAACACAGCGAACCAAGCACAGTCCTGGAGGAGACCCGCAGGCGGAAACCCACGTAACCCTCAGCCTGCTGCCCACTGCGTAGAGGAGGAAGAATGCTGGGGCATCCTACATGAAGCAGACCCCGTGCAAGCTGCCCACCGGGATAACCGGCAACTGGTTAAAGTGAATGGGAAGGAGGTCAGTGGTCTACGGAATACTGGTGCTACCATGACCTTGCCCCAAAAGAACTTGGTGTCTGAGAACCAGCACACCGGAGACACTGTGGCTGTGAGGGTAGCAGGGGGCGCTGTGTTCCGCCTACCTGTTGCCCGGGTACATTTGAATTGGGGATTGGGCGCTAGACCTGTGAATGTGGGGGTCATGAAGGACTTACCAGCTGATGTTATCCTTGGAAATAACTTGGCCCCCCTTGTTTCTGCCTACGCTCCCATGGGTCCCGCCGATGTTAACCCTGTGACTACCCGTGCCCAGATCCGGGCCGCAGAGACTGACCCACCTGCTGCTGAGCCCCAGGACGCTGAGCTCAGTAAATCTCTATCCGCCATTGATACGTGGAAGTCCCGTTACAATGCGCTGATGAAGGAGAAGATTCAAGTAGAGGATGAAATGGTCACGTTAAACAATCACGTAACAGTGCTAGCAGGAGAGAAGAGGAGTGCAGAGGAAAAAGCGCGTTTAGAACGGGAATCTCTGCTAGACAAGCTGCACCGACAGACTGCAGAAAACACCAGCTTGAGAGTGGAACATGAAACATTAAAAACAAACTTAGCGACTCAAGGGCACCCTATGTCAGTATGAAGGGATTGTGGATACCTATAAAGAGCAGGTACAAAAAACTCGTAAGGAAGCAGATAAGATTTGTCTCCAACTGGAAAGAAGCGTCTCTGAAAACAAAAACTTGAAGGAATGTTTAGCCCTGGTCTGGGCACTGAATAAGTTGAACCCTTATTTATACGAACAGGAATTCTCTCTCATAACGGGAATGCAGATGGATTGTCCCGGCAACCTGACATTCCTACCACCTCCTAGTCCGGTCATCCCCAAGTTGACCCGCCAAAGGGTCAAGCTGGGTCTGCCGGAGTGACAGACCCCTCTGTCAGTACTGGAAGGGTTAACTTTGTTCAGCTTTGAGAAACTATTTTCTGAAAACAGGTTTCCTGACATCAGCTATTGGTTACTGTAATTAAGTTTAAGTGATAAGCGTTCACATTGTTTAATCAGACTGCCAGGTGTCAAGGACTTCCTTGTTTTCTTGTGTTTAATTGTTTATTTTGTTAAGTAATGTAATTCTATTGTATCCTGTAAAAGGGCGTCTTCCCTCTATCTAATGTACTATACTCTTCCAATCCCCCACCTAGGGAGTGTCAACCAGGTGGGAGACCTGCATAAATAGTGGGTATATAGCCGTCAATAAAACACATTTTGTTTTACTCTCAAGATGGAGCTTGGTCTCATGTTTGGGGGGAATTAACTGGGTTTGTGTGTTGCTTATCCCGTATTCAGGGCATCTTTCATCTGGTATTAACCCTTGATATCCGGGTTATACCGTAACAACCATCTCAAAATGTTTAATGTCACTTTAAGAGACTTTCCACTTTACTTCCATTATCAAATGGTCATTTTATATGCACAATATCTGAGGCACCAGCTCCTACTGAGCATGTGCAAGCGTTCATAGTGTATACATATATGAGTCTGTGATTGGCTGATGGCTGTCACATGATACAGGGGGAGGCAATTTAAACTAATATTTTGAAATTTGTCAGAAAAAAAATCTACCGTTTATATAAAACTTATAGTAAGTGATATTGCACTGTCTTTTTATTATGCACTTTTTAATTAAGAAGTTCTACTGTATTAAATGGGCTTTGAAAAGACACTGGGCCAGATTATGAGTGGAGCTCAATATTGCGATTAAGCAATCTCGATATTTGTGTTCCACTCAGTAATACCATCACATGTAAATGTGCGCAGGTATTACAAGTGCAGCACAATCCAAATGCGACCTTGCGTTAGAATTGCCGAAAGCCAAGCTCTCATGAGAGCGTGCTTTTCATATGCTTCAATGGGAGGCATCCTCGAAAAACCACCTAGCACAGCGTAGGGGGCAAATCGTGCAGCGTAGGGCAGCAATAAATATATATGTATCACAGTCCCCTACTGACCTCCATTTAAAGCCACTTTCAAACACCCCACATCCCCTCACTTTAACCCCTTATAACTGCTCTGTGTTAACTGTGCTTAGCCCAAAAGTGAAACCGCAAGCTCGCGGTCACATTAACCAGCCCCTTGTACTGGCGCACGTTAAGATAGCGCTCCACGCGGGATCTGGCCCACTGTGTTTTAAGACATTGATTGTCTTAAAACATTTAAGACCATCAATGTAAAACATGGCTCCTGCAGAAGCCCAAACTCCACCTTTTAAAGTTGACACCACTGCCGGTGGAACTTTCTACTGCCCTGCAAAAGTCTGTTACTGTGAATGACTCCAGTGCTGGCTGTGGATATCAGAAAAAAAAATAGAAAAACAACAGCATGGCGGGCACTAACCATTCTGTTACAGTTGTTCTAAGCAGTTTAAAGTCCCTAAATTCTGTGCAGATATTTTGTAACACACTGCTTAAAGTGATATAAAACACACCATTTTTCCTTAATTCAGATGGAATGTATAATTTCAAACAACGTTGCCATTTACTCCCATTATCAAGTTTGCTTCATTATCTTGGTATCCTTTGTTGAAGAAACAGCAATGCACTAATGGGTGCTAGCTAAACACATTGGGTGAGTCAATAACAAGGTAGATATATGTGCAGCCACCAATCAGCGGGTAGCTGCCAACAAAGGATACCAAAAGAACAAATCTTAATTAGATAATTGAAGTAAACTCGAACATTGTTCAAAATTGCATGTTCTGTCTGAATCATGAAAGAAAAAAAATTGGATTCCATGTCCCTTTAATTGTTAAGCTACACAATGCATATATACAAAACATAATTTATGCTTACCAGATAAATTCCTTTCCTTTCTGGCAGGGAGAGTCCATGACTTCATTCCTTACTGTTGGGAAATACAACACCTGGCCACCAAGAGGAGGCAAAGACACCCCAGCCAAAGGCTTAACTATCCCTCCCACTTCCCCTATCCCCCAGTCATTCTGCTGAGGGAACAAGGAAAAGTAGGAGAAACATCAGGGTATAAAAGGTGCCAGAAGAAATAATATAAAAAGGGAGCCGCCCAACAAAAAAATAATTACGTGTGGGGTCGTGGACTCTCCCTGCCAGAGAGGAAAGGAATTTATCTGGTAAGCATAAATTATGTTTTCCTTCCATAAGGCAGGGAGAGTCCACAACTTCATTCCTTACTGTTGGGAAAACTATACCTAAGCTCCAGAGGACACTGAAGGAATAACAGGAGCGAACAAAAAAGAGGCGGACCCTATTCTGAGGGCCCCACAGCCTGCAAAACTTTTCTCCCAAAAGCTGCTTCAGCCAAAGCAAACACATCAAACTTGTAAAATTTAGAAAAAGTGTGTAAGCAGGACCAGGTAGCCACCTTACAAATCTGATCCACAGAGGCTTCGTTCTTAAAAGCCCAAGAGGAAGCCACTGCTCTAGCAGAATGAACCGTTATCCTCTCAGGAGGCTGTCTCCCCGCTGTCTCATAAGCTAAGCTGATGACACTCCTCAACCAGAAAGATAAGGAAGTCGTAGTAGCCTTCTGCCCCTTACTCTTCCCCGTATAGATGACAAACAAAGATAAAGACTGTCTGAATTCCTTGGTAGCCTAAAGATAGAACTTCAAGGCATGAACCACATCTAGATTGCAAACATTCCTTAATCAG
Organism: Bombina bombina; assembly: GCF_027579735.1. Lineage (NCBI taxonomy): Eukaryota > Metazoa > Chordata > Amphibia > Anura > Bombinatoridae > Bombina > Bombina bombina. The sequence continues at coordinate 353,587,654 of NC_069500.1, forward strand.
TACAGAAGGAGCGGAACCTTCTAATGTAGTATCAGAGTCCTCCATAGCTAAGATACATCCACAGAAGGACTGACACAAAATAAACTTTTATTAAAAAAAAAAAAAAACCCTGGCACCTTTATAATCCCAATGGCTGGGGCACTCACCACCTCCTAGGCCTAGACAGCTAACAGTGAAAACTCTCTCCTTAGGAGTGATGTCCGCAGAAGGATAGTAGGAAAATGAGAAGACCGCACCTGGTCACGTGGTGCGTAGACCTGGACTTCCTTTGCTATGAAAAAGGCGCTAAGCTATTATGAGCTGCACAACACTCAAAAACGAAGGTGAAACCTGTTTGTTCCAAGCTAAAGCACACAGTCTATGATCCCAAAAACTCTCACATTAAAGCAGTTATAAATAACCCCTAGCTGTTCAAATAATCTCCCTGAAGGGGATATTAACCCTTGATCCTATAGAGGCATAAAGGAGCCACACTGTGACCCTGTATAGCAAATGTGTATATATTAAACAGTCTTACCCTCGAGGATCCATGCTGTGGAACAGGCACAACCTCTCAAGTGTGACAGAGACGCTTCTGACATGGACTTGAGTGTGTAACAACAAGCAGTGAATCTCGTCAACACTGATGGCTCATGAGCTGTTAGGCGACAGTCTGGATGGGTTCGCAGAAAAACTTTCCCTGCATCTCCAGACTGTAACTTTCATCAATACTCTCACTGAGAGGTTGACATGATTACTTAAAACTCCAGTCATTTCTTGAAGGGAACATACTCCTTACAGGACTATCCAAATCTTCTGACAGTTCTCTGCCACCTCCTATAGTGACGAAAGGCAAAGAATGACTGGGGGATTAAGGAAGTGGGAGGGATATTTAAGCCTTTGGCTGTGGTGTCTTTGCCTCCTCTGGTGGCCAGGTGTTGTATTTCCCAAAAGTAAGGAATGAAGTTGTGGACTCTCCCTGACTTATGGGAGACAACTTTAAAATCCTTTTACACACTGAACTAGAATCAAACCTACCCAATATATATATTTGCAAGGGAAAAAGTCAACACTGCTGTCCATATGAGACAGTAAAATCTTTTGGGTTTTTTTCCAAATTCTTACACTTCTGTAAAACTCAATTTCCACACATTTGTTGTCCCAAAAGTCCATTAAGATATATATATTTTTTAATTCTTGCTTAGTTTGCATACATTTTTTTTTCAATATAATAACAATAAAATAAAACTTTTAATTATATGAAATTATTAACTGCACATGTCATGAAATAAAATTATTGATTTAACGGGATAAAAATTATTAATTGTAACATCTGACACAGCATAGCTCCAATCCTTGCTTGCAGGGAAAAGTACCTATTAAAGGATTAAATATCTTCAGACGCCATCTTTGCACATCCTCCCGATGTATAAGTCAAAGAATGATAGGGGGTTTATTAGAGGTAGGAGTGATACTTAACAGCTTTGTGATTATCCTAGTTGAATTCCCACTAGTAATTAGAATGAATTTGTGGACTCTCCATGCCATTGGAAAGAAAAATCTAAATGATCTCCAGGTGTATTTTATAAATTCTTTCAACAATTTTACTGACTGGTTGCAACTGTGTTGAAGTTGATAAAAGTTGATAACAAAACAAAAAAGTCACATGCACATGGAATATTTAATGGGTGCTTGACAAAAAAACAGAATTTATGTTTACCTGATAAATTACTTTCTCCAACGGTGTGTCCGGTCCACGGCGTCATCCTTACTTGTGGGATATTCTCTTCCCCAACAGGAAATGGCAAAGAGCCCAGCAAAGCTGGTCACATGATCCCTCCTAGGCTCCGCCTTCCCCAGTCATTCGACCGACGTAAAGGAGGAATATTTGCATAGGAGAAATCATATGATACCGTGGTGACTGTAGTTAGAGAAATTAAATCATCAGACCTGATTAAAAACCAGGGCGGGCCGTGGACCGGACACACCGTTGGAGAAAGTAATTTATCAGGTAAACATAAATTCTGTTTTCTCCAACATAGGTGTGTCCGGTCCACGGCGTCATCCTTACTTGTGGGAACCAATACCAAAGCTTTAGGACACGGATGATGGGAGGGAGCAAATCAGGTCACCTAGATGGAAGGCACCACGGTTTGCAAAACCTTTCTCCCAAAAATAGCCTCAGAAGAAGCAAAAGTATCAAATTTGTAAAATTTGGTAAAAGTGTGCAGTGAAGACCAAGTCGCTGCCTTACATATCTGATCAACAGAAGCCTCGTTCTTGAAGGCCCATGTGGAAGCCACAGCCCTAGTGGAATGAGCTGTGATTCTTTCAGGAGGCTGCCGTCCGGCAGTCTCATAAGCCAATCTGATGATGCTTTTAAGCCAAAAAGAGAGAGAGGTAGAAGTTGCTTTTTGACCTCTCCTTTTACCAGAATAAACAACAAACAAGGAAGATGTTTGTCTGAAATCCTTTGTAGCCTCTAAATAGAATTTTAGAGCACGAACTACATCCAAATTGTGCAACAAACGTTCCTTCTTTGAAACTGGATTCGGACACAAAGAAGGCACAACTATCTCCTGGTTAATATTTTTGTTAGAAACAACTTTCGGAAGAAAACCAGGTTTAGTACGCAAAACCACCTTATCTGCATGGAACACCAGATAAGGAGGAGAACACTGCAGAGCAGATAACTCTGAAACTCTTCTAGCAGAAGAAATTGCAACCAAAAACAAAACTTTCCAAGATAATAACTTAATATCTACGGAATGTAAGGGTTCAAACGGAACCCCTTGAAGAACTGAAAGAACTAAATTGAGACTCCAAGGAGGAGTCAAAGGTTTGTAAACAGGCTTGATTCTAACCAGAGCCTGAACAAAAGCCTGAACATCTGGCACAGCCGCCAGCTTCTTGTGAAGTAAAACAGATAAAGCAGAAATCTGTCCCTTCAAAGAACTTGCAGATAATCCTTTCTCCAAACCCTCTTGTAGAAAGGATAGAATCTTAGGAATTTTTACCCTGTTCCATGGGAATCCTTTCGATTCGCACCAACAGATATATTTCTTCCATACTTTATGGTAAATTTTCCTAGTTACAGGCTTTCTAGCCTGAATAAGAGTATCAATGACAGAATCTGAGAACCCACGCTTTGATAAAATCAAGCGTTCATTCTCCAAGCAGTCAGTTGGAGTGATGCCAGATTCGGATGTTCGAACGGACCTTGAACAAGAAGGTCCCGTCTCAAAGGTAGCTTCCATGGTGGAGCCGATGACATATTCACCAGGTCTGCATACCAAGTTCTGCGTGGCCACGCAGGAGCTATCAAGATCACCGAAGCCCTCTCTTGATTGATCCTGGCTACCAGCCTGGGAATGAGAGGAAACGGTGGGAACACATAAGCTAGGTTGAAGGTCCAGGGCGCTACTAGTGCATCTACTAGAGTCGCCTTGGGATCCCTGGATCTGGACCCGTAGCAAGGAACCTTGAAGTTCTGACGAGACGCCATCAGATCCATGTCTGAAGTGCCCCATAATTGAGTTATTTGGGCAAAGATTTCCGGATGGAGTTCCCACTCCCCCGGATGAAATGTCTGACGACTCAGAAAATCCGCTTCCCAATTTTCCACTCCTGGGATGTGGATTGCAGACAAGTGGCAGGAGTGAAGCTCCGCCCATTGAATTACTTTGGTCACTTCTTCCATCGCCAGGGAACTCCTTGTTCCCCCCTGATGGTTGATATATGCAACAGTCGTCATGTTGTCTGATTGAAACCTTATGAATTTGGCCTTTGCTAGTTGAGGCCAAGCCTTGAGAGCATTGAATATCGCTCTCAGTTCCAGAATGTTTATCGGGAGAAGAGATTCTTCCCGAGACCATAGACCCTGAGCCTTCAGGTGTTTCCAGACCGCGCCCCAGCCCACCAGGCTGGCGTCGGTCGTTACAATGACCCACTCTGGTCTTCTGAAGCTCATCCCTTGGGACAGGTTGTCCAGGGTCAGCCACCAACGGAGTGAATCTCTGGTCCTCTGATCTACTTGGATCGTCGGGGACAAATCTGTATAATCCCCATTCCACTGTCTGAGCATGCACAGTTGTAATGGTCTTAGATGAATTCGCGCAAAAGGAACTATGTCCATTGCCGCAACCATCAAACCTATTACTTCCATGCACTGCGCTATGGAAGGAAGAAGAACAGAATGAAGTGCTTGACAAGAGCTTAGAAGTTTTGATTTTCTGGCTTCTGTCAGAAAAATCTTCATTTCCAAGGAGTCTATTATTGTTCCCAAGAAGGGAACTCTTGTTGACGGGAATAGAGAACTTTTTTCTACGTTCACTTTCCACCCGTGAGATCTGAGAAAGGCTAGGACAATGTCCGTATGAGCCTTTGCTTGTGGTAGAGACGACGCTTGAATCAGTATGTCGTCCAAGTAGGGTACTACTGCAATGCCCCTTGGCCTTAGCACCGCTAGAAGGGACCCTAGTACCTTTGTGAAAATTCTTGGAGCAGTGGCTAGTCCGAATGGAAGTGCCACAAACTGGTAATGCTTGTCCAGAAAGGCGAATCTTAGGAACCGATGATGTTCCTTGTGGATAGGAATATGTAGATACGCATCCTTTAAATCCACCGTGGTCATGAATTGACCTTCCTGGATGGTAGGAAGAATTGTCCGAATGGTTTCCATCTTGAACGATGGGACCTTGAGAAATTTGTTTAGGATCTTGAGATCCAAAATTGGCCTGAATGTTCCCTCTTTTTTGGGAACTATGAACAGATTGGAGTAAAACCCCATCCCTTGTTCTCCTAATGGAACAGGATGAATCACTCCCATTTTTAACAGGTCTTCTACACAATGTAAGAATGCCTGTCTTTTTATTTGGTCTGAAGACAATTGAGACCTGTGGAACCTTCCCCTTGGGGGTAGTTCCTTGAATTCCAGGAGATAACCTTGAGAAACTATTTCTAGCGCCCAAGGATCCTGAACATCTCTTGCCCAAGCCTGAGCGAAGAGAGAGAGTCTGCCCCCCACCAGATCCGGTCCCGGATCGGGGGCCAGCATCTCATGCTGTCTTGGTAGCGGTAGCGGGCTTCTTGGCCTGCTTACCTTTGTTCCAGCCTTGCATCGGTCTCCAGGCTGGCTTGGTTTGAGAAGAATTAACCTCTTGCTTAGAGGATGTAGAATTTGAGGCTGGTCGGTTTCTGCGAAAGGGACGAAAATTTGTTTTATTTTTAGCCTTAAAAAACCTGGCCCTTTCCCCCAGTGATGTCTGAAATAATCTCTTTCAAGTCAGGGCCAAACAGCGTTTTCCCCTTGAAAGGGATGTTAAGCAATCTGTTCTTGGAGGACACATCCGCTGACCAAGACTTCAGCCAAAGCGCTCTGCGCGCCACAATAGCAAAACCTGAATTTTTCGCCGCTAATCTAGCTAATTGCAAAGTGGCGTCTAAGGTAAAAGAGTTAGCCAACTTAAGTGCTTGAACTCTGTCCATAACCTCCTCATAAGAGGATGCTTGATTGAGCGACTTTTCTAGTTCCTCGAACCAGAAACACGCTGCTGTAGTGACAGGAACAATGCATGAAATTGGTTGTAGAAGGTAACCTTGCTGAACAAACATCTTTTTAAGCAAACCCTCTAATTTTTTATCCATAGGATCTTTGAAAGCACAACTATCTTCTATAGGGATAGTGGTGCGTTTGTTTAGAGTAGAAACCGCCCCCTCGACCTTGGGGACTGTCTGCCATAAGTCCTTCCTGGGGTCGACCATAGGAAATAATTTCTTAAATATAGGGGGAGGGACAAAAGGTATGCCGGGCCTTTCCCATTCTTTATTTACAATGTCCGCCACCCGCTTGGGTATAGGAAAAGCTTCGGGGGGCACCGGGACCTCTAGGAACCTGTCCATCTTACATAATTTCTCTGGAATGACCAAATTGTCACAATCATCCAGAGTAGATAACACCTCCTTAAGCAGAGCGCGGAGATGTTCCAATTTAAATTTAAATGTAATAACGTCAGGTTCAGCTTATTGAGAAATTTTTCCTGAATCTGAAATTTCTCCCTCAGACAAAACCTCCCTAGCCCCTTCAGACTGGTGTAAGGGCATGTCAGAACCATTATCATCAGCGTCCTCATGCTCTTCAGTATCTAAAACAGAGCAGTCGCGCTTTCGCTGATAAGTGGGCATTTTGGCTAAAATGTTTTTAATAGAATTATCCATTACAGCCGTTAATTGTTGCATAGTAAGGAGGATTGGCGCACTAGATTCACTAGGGACCTCCTGAGTGGGCAAGACTGGTGTAGACATAGAAGGAGATGATGCAGTACCATGCTTACTCCCCTCACTTAAGGAATCATTTTGGGCAACATTATTATCAGTGGCATCATTGTCCCTACTTTGTTTGTCACATTCAACACATATATTTAAATGGAGAGGAACCTTGGCTTCCGAACATACAGAACATCGTCTATCTGATAGTTCAGACATGTTAATAGGCATAAACTTGATAACAAAGCACAAAAAACGTTTTAAAATAAAACCGTTACTGTCTCTTTAAATTTTAAACTGAACACACTTTTTTACTGAATATACGCAAAAGTATGAAGGAAATGTTCAAAATTCACCAAAATTTCACCACAGTGTCATAAAGCCTTAAAAGTATTGCACACCAAATTTGAAAGCTTTAACTCTTAAAATAACGGAACCGGAGCCGTTTTTACATTTAACCCCTATACAGTCCCTGGTATCTGCTTTGCTGAGACCCAACCAAGCCCAGAGGGGAATACGATACCAAATGACGCCTTCAATAAGCTTTTTCAGTGGATCTGAGCTCCTCACACATGCATCTGCATGCCTTGCTTCTCAAAAACAACTGCGCATTAGTGGCGCGAAAATGAGGCTCTGCCTATGACTAGAAAAGGCCCCCAGTGAAAAAGGTGTCCAATACAGTGCCTGCCGTTTTTTTTAATAAAATGCCCAAGATTAAAATAACTCTCCAAAGTTATAAACCATTAAATATGCTTATAAAGTAATCGTTTTGGCCCAGAAAAATGTCTACCAGTCTTTAAAGCCCTTGTGAAGCCCTTTTATTCTTATATTGAAAATTAAGAAAATGGCTTACTGGATCCCATAGGGAAAATGACAGCTTCCAGCATTACCAAGTCTTGTTAGAAATGTGTCATACCTCAAGCAGCCAAAGTCTGCTCACTGTTTCCCCCAACTGAAGTTAATTCCTCTCAACAGTCCTGTGTGGAAACAGCCATCGATTTTAGTAACGGTTGCTAAAATCATTTTCCTCTTACAAACAGAAATCTTCATCTCTTTTCTGTTTCAGAGTAAATAGTACATACCAGCACTATTTTAAAATAACAAACTCTTGATAGAAGAATAAAAACTACATTTAAACACCAAAAAACTCTGAGCCATCTCCGTGGAGATGTTGCCTGTGCAACGGCAAAGAGAATGACTGGGGAAGGCGGAGCCTAGGAGGGATCATGTGACCAGCTTTGCTGGGCTCTTTGCCATTTCCTGTTGGGGAAGAGAATATCCCACAAGTAAGGATGACGCCGTGGACCGGACACACCTATGTTGGAGAAATATTAGAATCTAGGCCGTTGTTTTATTTTCTTAATTAGATGTCACTCAGTAGATAAGTTACCTTCCCAGAAAATATTTTGCGAGTCTCAGAGAGGGTCTCTGGAGCCATGAACGCGGGGGTTCCCACTGTGTTAGACAGAAATGCATCGGTTCCTTGAAACTGGTTACTGACTCCAAAATCAGCTATTTTAACATGGCCGTCTTCCCCCACTAAAAGATTGGATGGCTTGACATCACGATGAATTATCTTCTGATAATGCACTGTAATGTAACAGAAAAAGTTTTATCTCTAACCACAATACAAAACAGATTCCACATTCAACTACCTTCCACTAATCTAAGGTTTAAGATTACCCATTTAGGTCTAGATTTCAAGTGGCACACTGGTCAAAATAAGCAATATTGCGACCGTGCTAACTAGCCCACATATTACAAGTTGAAAATAAACAGTTGCGTTTGAGCATAAACGATCAGTGTGCCTGAAGACCTAGAGTAAAGTGTAAGTATAAAAAAAACAAAGTTGCAACATGCACATATAAATATATTAAAATAAACTATTAAACATATTTATACACTTTCTGATACAAATATTTAATGTAAATATTGATACAACTTTTTATGTTAAAAAGTATATGGTATATGACAAGGTATTTGACTGGAAAGGGCTATAATGTACATTTATGTGTCTAGTTATGTGTAGGTGTGTGTGTGTGTATATATACATATATATGTACACATGTGTACTTATGTGTTTATATGTGTATATATGTATAAACCGCTGTCTGCAATATTTTTTCTTTGCTATATATATATATATATATATATATATACATACATATATATATATATATATATATATACACACACACACACCACACACACACACTTTTGAGCCCTTTCCACTCAAATACATTTAAACATGAAAAATCATTTTTATTACATTTAATATTTTTAATATGTTTTAGTGTGTTTTTACTGTAAATAATAATTTACATTCCAATGTTCTTCACTTAGAAGAAAATGTTTTTTGTTTTTCTAAATAGATATTTATATATATATATATATATATATACCTAGATATATTCATATTGATAAATAGGTACATATATTTAAAAAAATAATAAATTATATATATGTATATATATATATAGAGAGAGAGAGAGAGAGAGATATATTATAAAATTAAAAGAACATTTTGTTCTATGTGAAGAACATTAGAATGTAAAATATTTAGAGCTACCTGCAGGTCTAACACGGTGTCGGGTTAGCTCGCGAACAATAAGTGTTAGTTATTTTTTGAACAGCACACTCCATTGAAGTACATGGGGAAAAGTTAATCCAAGGTCCTGAACATAGTGTGCATTGGGTTTCACCCGTGCACTAACTTTTTACTTTCAATTTTTAATATGCACGCTAATTTGGGTGCGCTAATTTTTTACTATGAGTACAGTTAGCGCGTGAGCACCAAAAAACATTAGCAGGCTATTTGTAATCTGTAGTTTGTTATTTTTCTGGTTCTCCTGCTATGACTTCCAAAGCCCAGAATGGTCCTAAAAAGAATGAATATGTATGTCTGTGAATAGCAGGTTTACTCCACTGTAACAAATTGCAGTGCAACTTTACGATTTTATCAAGAATTAATATATGTTATTTATACAGTGCTAACTGGGGTCTAGTGCACATTTTTCTTCCGTTCTATGTACGTCTTACTAAAGTAGAAGATATATAACATAGTAAAAAGAGGTTCCCTGTCTTTTTTTAATAAAAGGGTAATGCTGTTATAAGAACATTGTAATATTACTTTTGTGACAGTAGTCAATTCATTCAGCTGTTTTGCATATTTATTGGATATTATTTTTATTCATCCACTTAGGTGGAATACACAAGTTGATACAGCAATAAAGTAAGACAGTCATTGTTGTTTTTGTTTCCCAGCACATTTAACAGTTATATTTACATTACACTGCAGTCTATTAAGTGTGCAATAGTAATATTCCTAAAAAAAACCCAGTGTATATACCCTAATTAAAAAATACTTTATTGTAAAAAAATGTTAATGATCATCTGAGCCTAGTAAGTCATAATCTTTTTTGCTGCTGATGTGTATATATGTGTTTTCATGTTGGAAAAATGGCTCCAATAGAGTTGCTCGATACAGGTTTGCCACAAACCTTACATTTGTAAAAAGAGCAATATCTGTGAAGCACAATAAAACGAGGTATGCCTGTATATACTGTAGATAGTGGTAGAATAATCCAAAAGTTAGAAGCCAGAAGTGAAATTCTAGAAGCCATTGCTACCTGGCTGCACAGATTTATCTAGGCTTTATCTATGTTTTAAATAAGAGGCTTATATTTTATGCAAAGACCAGTAATTCTCAGCCACAGTTTCTAGATCAGGGTTTCTAAATTTCAGTCTTCAACGGACCATACCAGGACAGAATTGAAGCATTTCCCTTCTTGGGCTATTGGGCAGCTTAACTGCATTCAAGAAAAGAAATAATTTAAATCTAGTCTATTCCTTGTGGTCTAGAGTTGAGGAACCCTGATCTAGATATGGATATATTAGTGTCACTATAACTAGCTGGAGACATCATAGAATTAAGGTGAGGTGATGCACAGAGAGATTATGGTCAAGGAGAAATACAAACGTACAGTATTCAATTCCTTTAATAAGATCCTGGAAGTAGAATCGGGCTTGGTCCTCTGTTAATGGTTTAGCTGTTGGAATATCCAAAACAGGGCTGGAAAACACAAACAAACACACAGTCAATCAAGTACACTAATTTAAATGCATCTTAATCAGTTGGACCAAAGTAACTTGTAATTTTGAAAGAATTAACATTTGGCTAGTTTTTTTAGACTTGAATAAATGCTGACTATATGGATAAAAAAACATAATTTATGCTTACCAGATAAATTCCTTTCCTTCCTGGCAGGGAGAGTCCACGACTTCATTCCTTACTGTTCGGAAATACAACACCTGGCCACAAGGAGGAGGCAGAGACACGCCAGCCAAAGGCTTAAATATCCCTCCCACTTCCTCTATCCCACAGTCATTCTGCTGAGGTAACAAGGAAAAGTAGGAGAAACATCAGGGTATAAGAGGCGTTATCCTCTCAGGAGGCTGTCTCCACACTGTCTCATAAGCTAAGCAGATGACACTCCTTAACCAGAAAGATAAGGAAGTCGTAGTAGCCTTCTGCCCCTTACTCTTCCCTGTATAGATGACAAACAAAGAGAAAGACTGTCTTAATTCCTCCATAGCCTGAATATAGAACTTCAAGGCACGAACCACATCTAGATTGTGTAGCAAACGTTCCTTCGCTGAAGAAGGATTAGGACACAAGGAAGGAACAACAATTTCTTGATTAATGTTACGATCCGACACCACCTTAGGGAGGAACCCCAATTTAGTATGTAAAACCACCTTATCAGCATGAAAAACCAGATAAGGGGGTCACATTGCAAAGCAGAAATCTCAGAAACTCTGCGCACAGTGGCAATAGCCAACAAAAAAAAGAACCTTCCAAGATAATTTAATTTCAACTTTATGCATAGGCTCAAATGGAGCCTCCTGCAAAACACTAAGAACAAGATTGAGGCTCCAAGGAGGAGCCCCAGATCTAAACACAGGTCTGATCCTAGTCAAAGCCTTAACAAAGGACTGCACATCCGGAAGCTCAGCCAATCTCTTGTGCAGTAACACCGACAGGGCCGAAATCTGTCCCCTCAGGGAACTAGCAGATAGAACCTTCTCCAGTCCATCCTGGAAAAAGATACAATTCTGGCAACCTTAACCTTATGCCAGGAAAAGCCACGCTCTTCACACCAGTACAAGTAAGTCCCCCACACTTTATGGTAGATACGACGAGTAACTGGCTTACGAGCTTGAACCAGTGTCGATAACATTCTCAGAAAACCCTCTCTTGTCTAAGACTAAGCGCTCAATCTCCACGCAGTCAGCCTCAGAGAATCTGGATTTTGATGAACGAAGGGACCCTGAATCAGCAGATCTCTGCGACAAGGTAACCTCCACTGAGGAGATGAGGACATCCCCACCACGTCCTTCGCGGACACGATGGAACAATCAGAATCACTGATGCTCGCTTCTGCTTGATGTGAGCCACTACACGAGGGAGAAGCGGTAATGGATGAAAAAGATATATGAGTCTGAACATCCATGGTACTGATAGGGCATCTATCAGTTCCGCCTGAGGATCCCTCGACCCGTACCTGGGTAGCTTGGTATTGAGGCGGGATGCCATGAGATCCATCTCCGGCATTCCCCACTCACTGCATATCTCTGCAAACACCTCAGGGTGGAGAGACCATTCCCCCAGTGGCGTCACTAGGGGAGTGCGGGCCGCACCTGGGTGACACCCTCCAGGGGGTGACACCAAAAAAAATAATAAAAAAAAAATACAATGTTGAGATGCATAGATTATTTTATTAGAGGCTGGTATTTGTGAACATTAGTGGGACTGGGGAAGTTGTAGACACACAATTTTTTTGCCCCTTGAGCCAGTGCTGCAATTTCAACAAATAGTTTTCCCGGCTGCTTTTGCTTGTTTGTACTTTGCTCCTCCCCTGCCAAATTTCACTATGAATGTTGTGGGTGTGCCGTGGCTTGCAAAGTTGCGCTGCTAGCCTAAACCTGCCTGCCTATCTGTGCTCACTGCTCAGTGACATGCGACCCAGGGCTGTGCACTGTCAAACTTGGAACAGAGTCAGAGAGCAGAATTTTCATAGCTTGCGCGCCTAAACCTTTTCTTCAGTGATTTATTTTAGAGTGCTCTGTTTATCTTTCATTTGATGTTCTGCTGAACCAGGGAGCAGCTCTAGGCATGAGCTTCATAATTAATGCAGTGCAGTTTACATATTTTGTATGTGTGTGTCTGAGTTTTTGTGTGTGTCTGAGTTTTTGTGTGTCTCAGTGTTTTTGTGTGTGTGTCTGAGTGTGTTTCCGAGTGTTTATGTGTGCATCTGAGTATGTTTTTAAGTGTGTCTGAGTGTTTGTATGTGTGTTTGCCTGTGTTTTTGTGTGTGTCTGCTTTCTGGGGGGGTGACACCATGACTTACTGCACCGGGTGACACCAACCCTAGTGACGCCACTGCATTCCCCTGAGTGAAAGGATTGCCTGCTGAGGAAGTCCACTTCCCAGTTGTCCACAGCCGGAATGTGGATTGCTGAAGCGTACATCTGTGAGTCTCCGCCCACTCTAGTATCTGAGATTCTTCTTTCATCACCAAGGGACTTCTAGTTCCCCCCTGATGGTCCACAGCCCTTGTGCCTTCTTGGCACCCTAAACAGCTCCCCACTCAGAAAGGCTTGCGTCCGTAGTCACAATCTCTCAGGATGGTCTGAAGTGCCTTGGGACAGATGATCTGGACAGAGCCACCAAGAGAGCGAGTCTCTCGACAGGTTGTCCAGCACAATCTGTTGAGACAGATCTGAATGATCGTCGTTCCATTGTCTCAGTATGCATAGTTGTAAGGGTCTGAGATGGAATCTGGCAAAGGGAATGATGTCCATACAGGACACCATGAGTCCGATCACCTCCATACACTGGGCCACTGAGAGTCTCAAAAAGGCCTGGAGGGCAAGACATGCAGTAGTTAGCTTGCAACGTCTCTGATCTGTGAGAAAAATTCTCATGGATATGGAGTCTATTATTGTCCCCAGGATATTCACCCTTGTACATGGAGTAAGAGAACTCTTTTCCGAGTTTATCTTCCATCCATGTGATCAAAGAAGACTGAGAAGGGACTCCGAGTTTTCTTCCGCTAGACGAAAAGATGGTGCCTGTACCAAGATATGGCCCAGGTAAGACGCTACTGCAATACCTTGTGTTCTGGCAACGGCTAGAAGAGTCACCAGAACCTTCAAAAATATCCTTGGAGCAGTAGCTAGGCCAAACGGAAGAGCTATGAACTGGAAGTGCTGGTCCAGAAAGGCAAACCTCAGGAACTGAAAATGTTTCCTGTGTATCGGAACGTGAAGGTATGCATCCTTCAGGTCTATGGTGGTCATAAACTTTCCTTCCTAAACCAGAGGAAGGATTCACCGTATTGTCTCCATCTTGAGGGAACGCTCAGAAATTTGTTTAGGCACTTTATTGGACGAAAAGTTCCCTCCTTTTTTGGAACCACGAAAAGGTTTGAATAAAACTCCAAACCTCTTTCTGCTGTAGGTACCTGGACAATTACTCATAGAGAGGAGAGATCCCGTACGCAACCCAAAAAGGCAGTACTCTTTTCTGGTCTTGTAGACAGCCTGGAGAGTAGCAATCTACCCCTGGGCGAATGAGATTTGAATGCTATCCGGTATCCCTGAGATACAACCTCCAGGACCCAAGGATCCTGTACATCCTGGAACCAAGCGTCTGAAAAAAAGACAGTCTGCCCCCTACTCGATCCGATCCCGGATCGGGGGCAGCCCCTTCATGCCGATTTGTTCTCGGTGGGCTTCTTAGTCTGTTTGGACTTATTCCAGGACTGAGCCGGCTTCCAAGTACTCTTGGGCTGCTCGAACTTGGATGAGGATTGCTGTCGTTGTGATTTGTCAGAACAAAAGGAATGAAAATTAGATAATCGCCCTCCTTAGGCCTATTCTTCTTATCCCGCGGTAGGAAAGTTCACCCTCTGAAGCTACAGAGGTTAACTCATCCTCGGATAGCTGGGACATAGTAGCTAAATCCGACAAATATTTAGATGACTCTAGGTCAGGAGAACTATGTTTAACCTTTCTTTTGCGTTTGCTAGAGGAAGGTAAGGCACTCAGGGCCATAGACAACACCGATTGTAACTGCGCGGTAAAGTCCGCAGGAAAAAAGCCCCCTCCAGATGGAGGATTAGTTAAGCCGCAGGGAACTGCATGTGGAGCAGGTAACATAGAAAGGGTAGTAATCTCTCCGGACACAGATTCCTGAGAGGCAGACGGCTCAGAGGGACTAATAATGCTATGAGTATTAGCAGGCATGTCTCCCTTCTTAGAATTCAGAACAGTGCTTAGGCAAATGAAACTAAATTAAACAGGCGAGCAAAACACGGCCCCCTCACAATATAAACAGGAATTATTAACCAGTACAGAAGGAGTGAAAAAACACTTTTATTAAAAAAACAGCACCTTTATAATCCCAATGGATGGGGCACTCACCACCTCCTAGACCCAGACAGCTAACAGTGAAAACGCTCTCCTTAGGAGTGATGTCCGCAGCAGGATCCTAGGAAATTGAAAAGACTGCACCCGGTCACGTGGTGCTTAGAACAGGACTTCCCCTGCTATGAAAAAGGCGCTAAGCTATTATGAGCTGCGCAACACTCAAAAACAAAAGTGATACCTGTTTGTTCCAAGCCAAAAGCACACAGTCTATGAGCCCAAAAAAACTCTTAGGCGACAGTCTGGATGGGTTCACAGAAAAACTTTCCCTGCATCTCCAGACTCTAACTTTCATCCATACTCTTACTGAGAGGTTGACATGATTACTAAAAACTCCAGTACTTTCTTGAAGGGAACATACCCATTACCAGATTATCCAAATCTTCTGACACTTCTCTGTCACCTCCTATAGTGACGAAAGGCAAAGAATGACTGGGGGATAAGGGAAGTTGGAGGGATATTTAAGCCTTTGGCTGGGGTGTCTTTGCCTAGTCCTGGTGGCCAGGTGTTGTATTTCCCAACAGTAAGGAATGAAGTTGTGGACTCTCCCTGCCTTATGGAAGGAAATACACATTAGGAGAAAAAAACAGGAGCTAGTGTATTTGGAGCCTTTCTACTTAACCATTTCTATGATCATGTCTCACTTGTGTGCTAAAGCAGATTATTTTTTCTTTTCCCTTAAAAAAAACAACTTCAGTGATTTTTTGCTGTGTACATTTTTTTCTGTATACATAGTAAACAGTGGTAGGTGAGTAATTATTTTTAAAAACTGCATTCGCTTTATAATTAACATTTCAGCATCAACTTCTAAAAAGAACAACATTTGAGATTCTTTATTGATGCTTTCCAATAATATTTAAAAAGTAAAATTTCCTTTTTTTCATTTTGCATTGTTTTGCAAAGAAAATATGCAGAAATAAAATTACACCATATTAAAAAACTAAGACCGCTGCTCCTTAACTCATCTGCCGGACTGCAATCATCCCGATCAGATACGATTGGGATGATTGACATCCCCTGCTAGCAGTCGATTGGGCACGAATGTGCAGGGGGCGGCATTGCACAACCATTTCACACAAAATGCTTGTGCACTGATAAATGCTGATAGCATATGCTGTCGGCATTTATTGATGTTCGCACAACACAAGATAAATCGGCCCTTAAGTGTTAAAAACAAATGTGCCCCAAACACAACATAAATACATTAACATAAACTATTACACTCATATATACACTATCTGTTGAAAATATTCATATAAATATTAATAAAAAATGATATAAGGGTTACAAAATATATGGTATATGACAAGGTATTTGAATGGAATGGGCTATATTGTGTGTGTATGTATATATATATATATATGTACATACAAGTAGAATGTAACAGGTCAGAGGACTGATCTGTAAACAAGCAGCACTCAAGGTTGCGCTGATCAGGAGGAGGAGAGTCTTTAGCAGCCGTTAAAAGACAGATACATTAGAGGGTAGTGCAAACTCCCCAACAAATGTAAGAGTTAAAAAATGTGTACAAGGGGGTAACAGCGCTTAAAAGTTCCTCATCTAAAACATATACCATAAAATAAAATGATAACTGGATAAATAAGATTGGGAAATCACTGATAAAATGTAAAGTCTAATAAGTTAAGTGCAAAGCAATGCAAAATAGTGAAAGTCCACTTTAATATTCTTTTGTAATGTGAATCCCCTTACCAGAATTTACCTCACTCTAATGAGGTAAGTTGCCGCACTGAAAGGGGTACTCAGGTACTGGTACAGGTAGGTCCGGTGTGGCGAGAGATGCCTTAATGATTTCATCCACCTTTTGGAGTATGTAGTAACGAAATGATTCACATCCAGTAGTTTCCTCCCAGGATATTCAAATATGCCACCCACCTCTTGGAGTATGTAGCTTTAATTTTGCCTCCTCACAGGGAAATGAGCCCATGAAAGAGAAGAATCATATATAGTGTAATACCATTTTTAATATATAATTATAAACAAAACAAGCAATCATTAAACTCACATGAATTAAGCTCAACCTATTCTAATCCTTTGAAACGCGTCAGGGTATTTTATTGCTTGATTGAACTGTTCTTACCATATTTTTAAAAAAAACTTTACGTTATTACTTGGTATCTGCTACCGGACTGCCTGTATTGTTTAACCTTTTATGCGGAGTTTGGAACTTTGGTCACAATGTCCTCTGCATTTTAACTGAATGGAGTTATCCACATTCATGCTATAAACATACCTCACAGTGTTTGAGGTTACTTCATGTGAGTTTAATGATTGCTTGTTTTGTTTATAATTATATATTAAAAACGGTATTACACTATATATGATTCTTCTCTTTCATGGGCTCAATCCCCTGTGAGGAGGCAAAATTAAAGCTACATACTCCAAGAGGTGGATGGCATACAAGAGAATATTAAATTCACTATTTTGCATTGCTTTGCACTGCTGTGCACTTAATGACTTATTAGACTTTACAATTACATTTTATCAGTGATTTTCCAATCTTATTTATCCAGTTACCATTTTATTTTATGTTATATGTTTTAGATGAGGAACTTTTAGGCGCTGTTACCCCCTTGTACACACACACATATATATATATATATATATATATATATATATATATATATATATATATATGTCTAAATATGTGTATGGGTGTATACATATGTGCATATATATGTGTATATACGTGTGTATTTATGTATTTATATATACATACATACTGTATATACACATATAAACACATAATTATTTTTGAGCCCTTTCCACTCAAACACCTGAAAACAAAAACAAAAATCATTTTTAAGCAATTTTAATATTTTAAAATGTGTTTTACTGTGTATTTACTGAAAATATTTTACATTTTACGCTACAAAGCTGTAACATAAAACTCATAACTAATGTGTTAAAAAGTGCACTAACACCCATAAACTACCTATTAACCCCTAAAACGAGGCCCTCCCGCATCGCAAATACTATAATAAATGTATTAACCCCTAATCTGCCGCTCCCGACATCGCCGCCACTAATAAAAGTTATTAACCCCTATTCCGCCTCTCCCCGACATCATAACCACTATATTAAAGTTATTAACCCCTAAACCGCCGCCCTCCTGCATCGCAAATACTATTTAAATATTATTAACCCCTAATCTGCCGTCCGCCCACATCGCCCCCCACTATACTAAAGTTATTAAGCCCTACTCTGCCGCACTATAATAAACCTATTAACCCCTAAATCGAAAGCCCCCCCACATCGCAATAAACTAATTTAAACTATTAACCCCTAAACCTAATGCCCCCCCTAAAGTTATATTAAAATTACAATTTCCCTATCTTAAATTAAATTTAATCTTACCTGTCAAATAAAAAAACTAAGTTTAAACTAACAATTAAACTAATATAACTATTAAACTAACTACCAATTAAATAAACTAAACTACACATTAAGAAAAATCCTAACACTACTCTAAAAATTACAAAGTATCTAATTAAAAAAACAAACAAAACTAAATTACAAAAAATAACAAACACTAAATTACGGAAAAAAACACGAAATTATCAACAATAAAAAGAATTACACCTAATCTAATAGCCCTATCAACATAAAAAATCCCACCTAAAATAAAAAAAAACCTAGCCTACAATAAACTACCAATAGCACTTAAAAGAGCCTTTTGTGGGGCATTGCCCCAAAGATATTAGCTCTTTAACCTGCAAAAAAAAAAATACAAAGACCCCCGCCAACAGTAAAACCCACCACCCAACCATCCCCCCAAAATAAAAAACCTAAATCTAAAAAAACCTAAGCTACCCATTGCCCTTTAAAAATAAAACCCACCCTTAAAAAAAAACCTAACATTAACCCCCGACGATCCACGTTTTTGAAGTCCCGCTTGAACGATCTTCATCACTGCGGCGAAGTCCTCATCCAGGCGGTGAGAAGTCTTCCTCCAGATGGCCTCTTCAATTTTCATCACAGCGGAGAAGTCCTCATCCAAGCGGCGAGAAGTCTTCATCCAGACAGCCTCTTAAATATTTATCCAGACGGCATCTTCTATCTTGATTCCGGCGGCGCAGAGCGGGTCCATCCTGAAGACATCCGGCGCGGAGCATCCTCTTCAAACGGTCGCCGCCGTACACTGAATATTCAATGTAAGGTATGCGATTCAAGATGTTATCCCTTGCATTCCTATTGGCTGAAAAATTTCAATCAGCCAATAGAATGAGAGCTGCTAAAATCCTATTGGCTGTTTAAATCAGCCAATAGGATTTAAGCAACTCTCATTCTATTGGATGATGAAACAGCCAATAGAATGAGAGCTGCTTAAATCCTATTGGCTGATTTGAACAGCCAATAGGATTTTAGCAGCTCTCAATCTATTGGCTGATTCAAATTTTTAAGCCAAAAGGAATGCAAGGGGCGCCATCTTGAATCGCGTACCTTGCATTGAAGATTCAGTGTACGGCGGCGACCGTATGAAGAGGATGCTCCGTGCCGGATGTCTTCAGGATCAGGATGCTCCGTGCCGCCGGGATCAAGATAGAAGATGCCGTCTGGATGAAGATTAAAGAGGCCGTCTGGATGAAGATTTCTCGCTGCTTGGAAGAGGACTTCGCCGCCGGGATGAAGACTGAAGAGGCTGTCTGGATGAAGACTCCTCGCTGGACTTCTCCACCGGGATGAAGATCGTTCAAGGGGGACTTCAAAAAGTGTAAGTGGATCGTCGGGGGCTAGTGTTAGGTTTTTTTAAGGGATTTTTTTTTTATCGTGTGGGTTTCGGGGGGGGGGGGGGGTTGGGGTTTGTAATATTAGTGGGTATTTGTAAAAAATTTTCTTCAGAAAAAGAGCTGATATCTTTAGGGCAATGCCCTACAAAAGGCCCTTTTAAGGGCCATTGGTGGTTTATTCTAGATTAGGTTTTTTATTTTGGGGTGTTTTTTTTTAATGGGTATTAAAGAAGGAATCATTTTTATTATTTTTGATCATTTGTTTGTTATTTTGTGTAATGTATTTTTTTAGGGGGTGTTTGTTTTTTTTTTGTAGCAAAAGAGCTGTTTAACTTAGGGCAATGCCATACAAAAGGCCCTTTTAAGGGCCCTAGGTACTTTGGGGGGTGGGGGTTTGTATACTGTTAAGGGTGTTTTTTTTGTAGCAAAAGAGCTGTTTAACTTAGGGCAATGCCCTACAAAAGGCCCTTTTAAGGGCCCTTGGTAGTTTATTCTAGATTAGGCTTTTTTATTTTGGGGTGGGGTTTTTTTTTTAAAGGGGATTAGAATAGGAATAATTTTTATTTATTTTTTGATAATTTCGTTTTGTTTTTTTGTAATGGTAGTTTTTTTATTTTTTGTAAAGATAGTTTTTTTATTTTTTGTAATTTTAGGTTTCAGTGTAAGGTAGCTTAGGTTTTATTTCACAGGTAATTTTGTATTTATTTTAACTAGATAGTTATTAAATAGTTAATAACTATTTACTAACTAGTCTACTTGTTAAAATAAATACAAACTTACCTGTGAAATAAAAATAAAACCTAAGCTAGCTACAATATAACTATTAGTTATATTGTGGCTAGCTTAGGTTTTATTTCACAGGTAAGCATGTATTTAGTTTTAAATAGGTATTATTTAGTTAATAATGTAAATTTAATTTAGATCTATTTTAATTATGTTAAAGTTAGGTGGTGTTAGGGTTAGGGTTACGTTAGGGTTAGGGGTTAATAGTTTAATGTAGGTTGTTGCGATGTGGGGGTCTGGCGGTTTAGGGGTTAATAGGTTTATTTAGTGGTAGTGATGTGGGAGGCCAGAGGTTTAGGGGTTAATAACTTTATTTAGTTGCTGCGATGTCGGAGAACGGCAGAATAGGGGTTAATAACTTTAATATAGTGGCGGCGATGTTGGGGTGCGGCAGAATAGGGGTTAATAACTTTAATATAGAGGCGGCGATGTTGGGGTGCTGCGGAAACACAATTTATGCTTACCTGATAAATTTATTTCTCTTGTGGTGTATCCAGTCCACGGATCATCCATTACTTGTGGGATATTCTCATTCCCAACAGGAAGTTGCAAGAGGACACCCACAGCAGAGCTGTAATATAGCTCCTCCCCTAACTGTCATAGCCAGTCATTCGACCGAAAACAAGCCAAGAAAGGAGGAACCATAGGGTGCAGTGGTTACTGTAGTTTAAATTTAAAAATTACATGCCTTAAAATGACAGGGCGGGCCGTGGACTGGATACACCACAAGAGAAATAAATTTATCAGGTAAGCATAAATTGTGTTTTCTCTTGTAAGGTGTATCCAGTCCACGGATCATCCATTACTTGTGGGATACCAATACCAAAGCTAAAGTACACGGATGAAGGGAGGGACAAGGCAGGAACTTAAATGGAAGGAACCACTGCCCGTAAAACCTTTCTCCCAAATATAGCCTCTGAAGAAGCAAAAGTATCAAATTTGTAAAATTTTGAAAAAATATGAAGCGAAGACCAAGTCGTCGCCTTGCAAATCTGATCAAAAGAAGCCTCATTTTTAAAGGCCCAAGTGGAAGCCACAGCTCTAGTGGAATGAGCTGTAATCCTTTCAGGAGGTTGCTGTCCAGCAGTCTCATAGGCTAAGCGGATTAAGCTTCTTAGTCAAAAAGAAAAAGAGGTTGCCGAAGCCTTTTGACCTCTCCTCTGTCCAGAGTAGACAACAAACAAAGCAGATGTTTGACGAAAATCTTTAGTAGCTTGTAAGTAAAACTTTAAAGCACGGACCACGTCCAAATTGTGTAACACAAGGATGGAACAACAATCTCTTGATTCATATTCTTGTTAGATACCACCTTAGGTAAGAACCCAGGTTTGGTACACAGGACTACCTTATCCGTATGAAAAATCAGATAAGGAGAATCACATTGTAAGGCAGATAGCTCAGAGACTCTACGAGCCGAGGAAATAGCTACTAAAAAAAAGAACTTTCCAAGATAAAAGCTTGATATCTATGGAAAGAAGAGGTTCAAACGGAACTCCTTGAAGAACCTTAAGAACCAAGTTTAAGCTCCATGGTGGAGCAACAGGTTTAAACACAGGCTTGATTCTAACTAAAGCCTGACAAAATGCCTGAACGTCTGGAACATCTGCCAGATGCTTAACTAGCTGACAATCCTTTTTCCAAACCTTCTTGGAGAAAAGATAATATCCTAGCAATCCTGACCTTACTCCATGAGTAACCCTTGGATTCACACCAATAAAGATATCTACGCCATACCTTATGGTAAATTTTCCTGGTGACAGGCTTTCGTGCCTGTCTTAAGGTATCAATAACTGACTCGGAGAAGCCACGCTTTGATAAAATCTAGCGTTCAATCTCCAGGCAGTCAGCCTCAGAGAATGCAAGGGGCTGTAGGATAAAACCTTGTTGAATAAATATTTTCTTAAGGT
Organism: Bombina bombina; assembly: GCF_027579735.1. Classification (NCBI taxonomy): domain Eukaryota; kingdom Metazoa; phylum Chordata; class Amphibia; order Anura; family Bombinatoridae; genus Bombina; species Bombina bombina. The sequence goes on from NC_069500.1 coordinate 353,609,825, forward strand.
AACCTCTAATTTTTTATCCATTGGATCTAAAAAACAAAACAAAAAAAACACAACTGTCCTCGATAGGGATAGTAGTACGCTTTACTAGAGTAGAAACTGCTCCCTCCACCTTAGGGACTGTCTGCCATAAGTCCCATGTGGTGGCGTCTATTGGAAACATTTTTCTAAAAATAGGAGGGGAAGAGAACGGCACACCTGGTCTATCCCATTCCTTATTAATAATTTCTGTAACCTTTTAGGTATTTGGAAAAACATCAGTACACACCGGCACTGCAAAGTATTTATCCAGTCTACACAATTTCTCTGGCATTGCAATGGTATCACAGTCATTCAGAGCAGCTAAAACCTCCCTAAGCAACACGCGGAGGTGTTCAAGCTTAAATTTAAATGTAGAAATATTAGAATCAGGTATCTTTCCTGAGTCATTAACATCACCCACTGACTGAAGCTCTCTTTCCTCAGCTTCTGTATATTGTGAGGCAGTATCAGACATGGTTCTTAAAGCGTCAGTATGCTCTGCATTTTGTCTCACCCCAGAGCTATCTCGCTTACCTCTAAGTTCAGGTAGTCTGGCTAATACCGCTGACAGTGTATTATCCATGACTGCCGCCATGTCTTGTAAAGTAAACGCTATGGGCGCCCTAGATGTACTTGGCGCCATTTGAGCGTGAGTCCCTTAAGCGGGAGTCAAAGGGTCTGACACGTGGGGAAAGTTAGTCGGCATAACTTCCCCCTCGTCAGATTCCTCTGGTGATACATTTTTTAAAGACAGAAAATGATCTTTATTGCATAAAATGAAATCAGTACATTTGGTACACATTCTAAGAGGGGGTTCCACCATGGCTTTTAAACATAATAAACAAGGAGTTTCTTCTATGTCAGACATGTTTATACAGAATAGCAATGAGACTAGCAAGCTTGGAAAACACTTTAAATCAAGTTAACAAGCAAATATAAAAAACGGTACTGTGCCTTTAAGAGAAACAAATTTTGTCAGAATTTGAAAAACAGTGAAAAAATGCAGTAAATCAAACAAAATTTTTACAGTGTGTATAATAGGCTAACAGAGCATTGCACCCACTTGCAAATGGATGATTAACCCCTTAGTTCAAAAAACGGATCAAAAAAACGAAATAGACGTTTTTTTTTTTTCGTTTTTTTTAACAGTGACAACCAACTGCCACAGCAAGCTGTGGCCCTACCTTCCCCAATAAACGACTTTGGAAAGCCTTTGGGCCATTTAGAGATGTCCTATAGCATTCAGAGGGCCTTTGAGGGAAGCTGGATGTCACAGTTTGTAATTTTAACTGCACCAACTGTAACTTTTATACTACAACAGTGGAAATTGTTTCTAGTCAAAATTTAAGCCAGCCATGTGGAAAAAACTAGGCCCCAATAAAGTTTTATCACCAAAGCATATATAAAAACGATTAAACATGCCAGCAAACATTTTATATTGTAAATATCATAAGGGTATTACCCCTGGGAGTAAGCATGATACCAGTCGTTATTAAATCACTGTATTGAGGCTTAACTTACATTAATCCGGTATCAGCAGCATTTTCTAGTGTTTTCCATCTCTAGAAAAAATTATAACTGCACATACCTGATAGCAGAATAAACTGCACGCCATTCTCTCGCTGAAGTTACCTCATCTGTGTAATCCCCTCAGACATATGTGAGAATAGCAATGGATCTTAGTTACAACCTGCTAAGATCATAGAAACCTCAGGCAGATTCTTCTTCTATTTACTGCCTGAGATAAAATAACACAACTCCGGTACTATTTAAAAATAACAAACTTTTGATTGAAGAAAATAAACTAGCTATATTTAACCACTCTCTCCTACAACGTCCTAGCTTATTGAGAGTTGCAAGAGAATGACTGGGTATGACAGTTAGGGGAGGAGCTATATTACAGCTCTGCTGTGGGTGTCCTCTTGCAACTTCCTGTTGGGAATGAGAATATCCCACAAGTAATGGATGATCCGTGGACTGGATACACCTTACAAGAGAAATAGGGGTTAATAACTTTAGTATAGTGGTGGCGATATCCGGAGCAGCAGATTAGGGCTTAATACCTTTATTTAGGTGGCAGCGATATTGGGAGCGGCAGATTAGGGGTTAATAACTGTAGGCAGGTGTCAGCAATGTTGGGGGCAGCAGATTAGAGGTGTTTAGACGTGGGGTTTATGTTATGGTGTTAGGTTTAAAAGTTAGTTTCTTTTCCCTATAGACATCAATGGGGTTGCGTTATGGAGCTTTTCTTTCCTCGATCGCAGGTGTTAGACTTTTTTCTGACCTGCTCTCCCCACTGATGTCTATGGGGAAAGCGTGCACGAACACGTCAAAACAGCGCTTGTTTTTGGTGCGTTATGGAGCTTAAAAGCACCATATCGCCCGCACAAGCTAGGTTTTTTAAAACTTGTAATGGCAGCGCTATAGGGGATTAAATAACGCAACTTTTGTTGCGTTCGGTAATTTCCCTATAGAGCTCAAAACTCGTAATCTAGGCGTTTGTGTTTAGCACTGTAGGTCGGGTTAGTGTGTGAGCGATAAGTATTAAGTTTTTTTAAAAGAGTGCTCCACTAAAGTTTATGGGGCGAATGCATTAGCACGGTCACAATAACCGAATGCCTGAAGACAGTGTGCATTGGGTTTTGCTAGCACACAAACATTTTACTTTTAACTTGTAATACGTGTAGTTACCCGCGGTCGTTAAAAGTTTAATTCTATAGGCATATATATGTGCACGAGTGGAAGCGATAAATTGTAATATGAATTTACGGTTTTGCCAGAGGTGTAACTTTTTTAACATGCTTTAAAACTGTGCCTTGCAAGATTCTGGCTAAATGACATTAATGGGAACAAATTTAATAAATTGTTGACTATTTTTGACTGATGGATAACTATAAATACGTTGATAAAGGGCAGACTGATCTATATGGTGCTGTATGGGAACAATAGATTTTTGAAAGATTAATCAGAAAGCAGATACTGTTGTATAGTAGGCCGACCACCGTGGCCATGTTAGTTCATGATTTTTGTTTTTTTTTATTTTTGTCTGTGCACTACATAAAAAGAAGAACATTTATCTGATGGAGAGGGGTTTGGGGACCCAAATATTTTAATTTTGCTTTTGCTTTTACTGTACTCAGTGGAAACTCAACAGCTTGTGTTGCTTCTCATGTTGTAAGTGTGAATAATTCAATACTTAATAGTGAGTACATCATTAATTATATTTACAACGTCCTAGCTTATTGAGAGTTGCAAGAGAATGACTGGGTATGACAGTTAGGGGAGGAGCTATATTACAGCTCTGCTGTGGGTGTCCTCTTGCAACTTCCTGTTGGGAATGAGAATATCCCACAAGTAATGGATGATCCGTGGACTGGATACACCTTACAAGAGAAATAGGGGTTAATAACTTTAGTATAGTGGTGGCGATATCCGGAGCAGCAGATTAGGGCTTAATACCTTTATTTAGGTGGCAGCGATATTGGGAGCGGCAGATTAGGGGTTAATAACTGTAGGCAGGTGTCAGCAATGTTGGGGGCAGCAGATTAGAGGTGTTTAGACGTGGGGTTTATGTTATGGTGTTAGGTTTAAAAGTTAGTTTCTTTTCCCTATAGACATCAATGGGGTTGCGTTATGGAGCTTTTCTTTCCTCGATCGCAGGTGTTAGACTTTTTTCTGACCTGCTCTCCCCACTGATGTCTATGGGGAAAGCGTGCACGAACACGTCAAAACAGCGCTTGTTTTTGGTGCGTTATGGAGCTTAAAAGCACCATATCGCCCGCACAAGCTAGGTTTTTTAAAACTTGTAATGGCAGCGCTATAGGGGATTAAATAACGCAACTTTTGTTGCGTTCGGTAATTTCCCTATAGAGCTCAAAACTCGTAATCTAGGCGTTTGTGTTTAGCACTGTAGGTCGGGTTAGTGTGTGAGCGATAAGTATTAAGTTTTTTTAAAAGAGTGCTCCACTAAAGTTTATGGGGCGAATGCATTAGCACGGTCACAATAACCGAATGCCTGAAGACAGTGTGCATTGGGTTTTGCTAGCACACAAACATTTTACTTTTAACTTGTAATACGTGTAGTTACCCGCGGTCGTTAAAAGTTTAATTCTATAGGCATATATATGTGCACGAGTGGAAGCGATAAATTGTAATATGAATTTACGGTTTTGCCAGAGGTGTAACTTTTTTAACATGCTTTAAAACTGTGCCTTGCAAGATTCTGGCTAAATGACATTAATGGGAACAAATTTAATAAATTGTTGACTATTTTTGACTGATGGATAACTATAAATACGTTGATAAAGGGCAGACTGATCTATATGGTGCTGTATGGGAACAATAGATTTTTGAAAGATTAATCAGAAAGCAGATACTGTTGTATAGTAGGCCGACCACCGTGGCCATGTTAGTTCATGATTTTTGTTTTTTTTTATTTTTGTCTGTGCACTACATAAAAAGAAGAACATTTATCTGATGGAGAGGGGTTTGGGGACCCAAATATTTTAATTTTGCTTTTGCTTTTACTGTACTCAGTGGAAACTCAACAGCTTGTGTTGCTTCTCATGTTGTAAGTGTGAATAATTCAATACTTAATAGTGAGTACATCATTAATTATATTTACAAGAAAGCTGTAGATTTACTGTTCAGGGGGATACTTATCAATCCTCTTCATACAGAGTTAATTACCATATATCTAGGTTTGAATTCCACTACAACAGTATTATCATTTCTCAGTATTTGTTGGTAGCAGCTGTGGATCTGATACTTATATCTGTTTTTTTCTGTTGAAATCCTAATAAAAAGTTAGACCTACTTTTTGAATATATGATATTTGTAGGGCTCTAAAAAAATAAAATGGAATGGACAAATGACCTGGCATAGAAATTAAGATTTTCTGTACTTACCCTCGCTTCACCAGTTCAAACACTGAAAAAAAGAACATAGAAGAAAATACATATTTTTATATCAAATAGTAGACTGACAAGAAAGATAGGCTGTGGATTTTTAAACAGTATATTGGCTAATACAAATATTACAAAATGTGATATGTGGACAGAATTATCAAATAAGAATATTTGAGAAAGGTCCAACTTCATTCCTCAACAGATGCAAACAGATCAGGATTTATCAGCCTCACACGTTTGTTACGCTTGGCCATCCCATGGTAAGTTCTGACCCAATGTTTACATTATGAAGCTTTTCCTTACAGAGAAACATAAATGATTATTATTATTATCGGTTATTTGTAGAGCGCCAACAGATTCCGCAGCGCTAATGATGGTCTCCTTAACATGTGGAACTGTCAATGCGATATTCAAATGCCCCACATATAACCTCTTCATAATGCAGAATTGTAATCAAAATAGGACTGGTGTAAAAACAAATGAACATGGCGCTTGCTCTGGCCTATCAGGGATATGTGAGTTCCATAGATTAGGATTTCCTGGCTCCAGTCTTCAGGATCTGCTTTACAGGCCATGATTACTTGGATGAGAGCAGGTTGGATAATCAGAGTTACTGATTTTACTTCATGTTCTGAAGGAGGGAGCTAGGAAACCTTAAAATACATTGTAGCCTACTCAGTTATACTGGGCTTAGGGTAGAGTGAAACACAAAAGACAACAGAAAGTAAAAGCATCACTGTTAGATTCATTTAATGGACAGTTATGCATAGTGAAACAATGTATTTTCATTGTTTTGCCCCTTTTTGCTGGCTTCTCAATGCTAACTCTGCTTAGGGTTGCCCCCTTTCTTGGAAGAAAATACCAGCCATGCTAATTAACATAAATTTGCATAAATAATTAAACAGCATAACTAAAAAACTAAAGCTGATAGGACTGATTTTAAATGTTCATTTGTTTATAACTATTATTCATCACACTCAGAAGAAGTTTCACTTTGACAGGGGCTTTCTTTCAATATTTATTCTTTATTTTCTACATTGACATGAACCTTAAATGCGGAGAGCGTATTGCTCTCCGCATTCAGCGAGGTCTTGCAGACCTGATCCGCACTGTCGGATCAGGTCCGCAAGACCTTTGATAAATAGGTGTTTACTGTCCCTTTAAAAAATTATTTTTGTTTATGGTTCAGACAGAGAGTGACATTTTAAGAGCCTTTTCAATTTACTTAATTGATCAAATTTACTTTGTTCTCTAGGTATACTACTTTGAAAAGCATACCTAGCTAGGCTCGAGATCAGTAATGCAGTATTGGTGCCTAGGTGATGATTTGTGGCAACACACATAAGCCTCCTGTCATTGGCTCAACAGATGTGTTACGGTAGGTCCCAGTAGTGAATTGCTACTCTGGGATTGGGACTCTACAGTCAAAATTAAACTTTAATGATTCAGAAAGAGCACTTAATTTTAAGAGATTTTCTATTTTACTTCAAATATCAAATTTTGCTCAGTATTTTATATACACACTTACTGAGTATACTATATTAGTCTGTGATTGGCTGATGGCTGTCACATGATACAGGGCGCTGGCAAATTTGGAAGAAAAGAAAATTATTAGAAAAAAGTCGACTGCTCATTTGAAATTCAAAGTAAATGTTGTTGTATTGTCTTTTTATTATGCACTTTTTAATTATGTAATTACAGGTGGCCCTCAGTTTACGCCGGTTCAATTTGCGCCGTTTCAGAATAACAACTTTTTTTTTCAGTCATGTGACTGCTATTGAAAAGCTTTTGGAAAGCAATGCACTAATTAAAATAGCCAGTAGGTGGAGATGTCTGCTTGTTTTGCAGCAAAGTTATGCAACTTAACAGCTTTAAATTGATCTGTGTACACACAGACCAGATCTATCGAGCAAAATTTAGCAGGTACTTCCCTATTATCTTCCTGTCCAGCAGCTTTGGGTGTCTAACTGCTTAATCACTGCAGATTGAAATGCATAGAATAGGTGCAGACCCAATATTATCTAACATGCTAACAATGCAGAGAACTGATTGCAGAAAAATGCAAGTAAAAAAACGTTTTTGTTCATTAAACTTAGTTTGATGATGATTCAGTCTGTTGTGTGATTATTTTATTAGGTGATGTTTAGCAAACGTTTTTGTTCATTAAACTTAGTTTGATGATGATACAATCTATATTTTTAGGTTTATAATGCTGTTTAGCATTTAAAGTCTTCATTTCAAAGCTTTAAAAATAATGTATTAGGTGTTACTTATGACAATTTTGAGAGGGGCCTGGAACCTAACTCCCTAACTTCCCATTGACTTACATTATAAACTGGGTTTCAATTTACAACGGTTTAGATTTAAAACCATTCCTCCTGGAACCTAACCCCGGCTTAAACTGAGGGCTACCTGTATACTGTATTTAAAGGGACATAAAACCCTACATTTTTCATATACAGAACATACAATTTCAAACAACTATCCAGCTATCAGATTTTCTTTGTTTTCTTGTTATCCTTTGTTGGAAAGCAGGAAGGCAAGTTCGGGAGTGTGCACGTGTCTGCAGCACTATATGGCAGCAGTTTTGCAACAATATCTTATTTCTTATTCATGTAGTGTTTCAGGCATGTGCACACTATCTATCGAGATATCTCTTCAATAAAGAATAACATGAGAACAAAGCAAAATCAATAATAGAAGTAAATTGGAAACTCATTTTAAGATTGTATCCTCTATCTGAATCATGAAAGAAATTTTTTCGGTTTCATGTCCCTTTTTATGTTAACCTCTTTGTAGTGGTTAAACATAATGTTATATGCAAGCAACAGTGCGATAAGAAATGCTCAAATACATTAGAAAATTTTTTGCACCTTTATGTTACTTTAATACTTATTTAAAGTGAATTTAAAGTTTCATGAGAAAGTGCCTGGTTTTTAAAAATACTCATAAAAACAGGGGCACTTTCATTCATTAAACTTTACATTTAAGCAAATTTTTTTTTTAAATACTTACCTTTTTCCTTATGACAGCAGACCGGCGATCCACTGCCCGCAGCTTCTGCTGTACTTATCATATTGACAACAAATCTGGCTTCCTCCAATCATTGTGTGGCCACACGAGTTAGATGCCTTGGGGTGCACGCAATGATTGGAGGAAGCCGGATTTGTTGTTGCAGTGCTAAGTACAGCAGGAGCTGCAGGTAGATGATCGCCGTTCTGCTGTCATAAGGAAACATTTAAGTATTTAAAAAAAGAAACGCTTAAATGTAAAGTTTAATGAATGAAAGTGCCCCTGTTTTTAAGAGTTTTTTTTACCGGGGACTTTCTCATTAAACTTTACATTCACTTAAATCTGTGAGCTGCTACTGTGAAACCTGGCTGTTGTTTGTGGTCTCTTGAAAGAGACAGAAAAAAATGTGTTTTTAGTATTTTTTTGATTATTTTTGCAAAAGTTAAACAAACAAAGGCTGTTACGAGCTAAGTTTAAAACTATAATTCCCTGGCTTTCTCCATTTATATGGCTTTTATTTCTTAACACATTAAAAAAATGAGAAACTCTTAAAAGATACACACGGTTTGCCCTGCAGTTTATGGCAGCTGAGCTGAACACACGTTATAAATACTTCTATCAATAAAAGATCAGAGCTTTTGCTGCAGGGGACACAATAATGTAAATAATTCAGAAACAGCAGCAATAAATCTTACTTAAACTGTGTCCATGCCCCTGTTTTGCTACTAGTAATGTTGGAATGTGCAGAACATTAACAGGCTTGGTTTCTAATATGTGCCTGTATTCAGTTCACTGATATTACACAGAATAATAATGAAAAATAAACGTACATACCCATATACAGATGGTCCTCGCTGGGGTCATCCAGCACCTAGCAACAGAAGAGCAAGAACGTTAAGCAACTGATCTATGTGTCATGAAAGGTAGAAGAGAATTCTCACTTAACTTGGTTATTAATTGGTATTTTTATAAACCTAGTGCAAGATTGTAAAATGTCTTGCAGGGCAAATTGTGTTATTAACAATTTTGAATAAAAACTGCAATAACAACCTTCCTCAAATGTAAATATAATCTTTTTCTTCCTACCATATCTTCAGCTTTAAATGTTTTGTTATTTATTTCCATACTTCAGGTGTTGTTTTTCTCCTGAAAGGTGTGAACCAGATATTGAGATACTTATGAATATGTAAACAGGTTATGGTGATACCTATGAGGATTTCAGTATTTTCATATTTAATATTCACACAATATCAATATACAGTTGTGCTCATAAATTTATGATTTCCTGGCCATTTTTCAGAGAATATAAATAACACAAAAACTTTTCTTTCACTCATGGTTAGTGTTTGGCTGAAGCCATTTATTATCAATCAAATGTGTTTACTCTTTTTAAATCATAATGACAACAGAAACTACCCAAATGACCCTGATCAAAAGTTTACATACCCCAGTTCTTAAAACCGTGTATTGCCCCCTTTAACATTAATGACAGCTTGAAGTCTTTTGTGGTATTTGTGGATGAGGCTCTTTATCTTCTCAGATGGTAAAGCTGCCCATTCCTGTAAATTCTTGGCCTGTCTTGCATGAACTGCATGTTTTGAGATCTCCCCAGAGTGGCTCAATGATATTGAGGTCAGGAAACTGAGATGGCCACTCCAAAACCTTCACTTTATTCTGCTGTAGCCAATGACAGGTCAACTTGGCCTTGTGTTTAGGATCAATGTCATGTTGGAATGTCCAAGTACGTTAGAAACACAGTTAGTGTGGTTGCGCCTATAATGTTTACTAAAATAGTTAACAAAATCTTAAAATGAATAACACACACCCAATATTTGTAAATGATATATCTTAAATAAGATCAAATATTATGCAAGAGTGTAGAGTAAAAATAAACCTTACTAGTTAAAATGAAAGAGACATGTTGCACATACAAAACATAAAATATATGTAACATATAATAATATCTGCAGACTAAATAGCAATCTGGTCTAAAGAGCCTAAAAATATACTAAAATTATCTCTTTAACATTAGGATATATATTATCTCTCCAGGTAAATCAACTTGAAACTGAAGTATATGATTAAAGAAGCATGTTAAAAGGACGCTAATAAGAATGTTTAACTATACTGATACTTAATAGTAAATACAGAATTAAACAACTAATCCTAAAATAAACTTAATACCTGATTTATAGGAACAAAAATGTCTTAGTGGTTAAAAGTAACTTAATAGATACACTCAATATTCAGAATGGAGACCTTTTAAGGATACTAAAAAGTGTCACAATCCTAATGTTGTCACAATATTTATTAATGTCCAGGACTTGAACTTCAAAATTATCCGTTAATATGTCCGTTTTTCTTAAAAGTGGTATTTATTATTATCGGTTATTTGTAGAGCACCAACAGATTCCGCAGCGCTACGTATTGTATTATAGCATATGAGGATATTCCTAAAGTCAATGTTGAATTTTAGAAATTAAAATAATAGTTGATAGCAAATACCGGTAAGTGCTTTTTCAGCTATCTGTGTCCTTTAAGAGATATTACGGTTATCCGGATTGCAAGAATCTTACTGTGGACGATTGTTTAGTGGATTTACACTTATAACTCTATTTTACTATTTTCATACCCTCTTTTACCATGTCCAAGTACGTCCCATGCACAGCTTCCGGGCTGATGAATGCAAATTTTCCTCCAGTATTTTTTGATAACATACTGCATTCATCTTGACATCAATTCTGACCAAATTTCCTGTGCCTTTGTAGCTCACACATCCCCAAAACATCAGTGATCCACCTCCGTGTTTCACAGTAGGAATGGTGTACCTTTCATTATAGGCCTTGTTGACTTTGTGCCAGAAGGTTTGAGGCTTGTCTCTGTGCTGTTTGGCGTATTGTAAGCAGGATACTTTGTGGCATTTGCGTACTAATGGCTTTCTTCGGGCAACTCAACCATGCAGCTCATCTTTCTTCAAGTGCCACCTTATTGTGCATCTTGAAACAGCCACACCACATGTTTTCAGAGAGTCCTGTATTTCACCTGAAGTTATTTGTGGGTTTTTCTTTGCATCCCGAACAATTTTCCTGGCAGTTGTGGCTGAAATTTTAGTTGGTCTACCGGACCGTGGTTTGGTTTCAACAGAACCCCTCATTTTCCACTTTTTGAACACTGCTGATTGGCATTCTCAATTCCTTGGATATCTTTTTATATCCCTTTCCTGTTTTATACAGTTCAACTACCTTTTCCCGCAGATCCTTTGACAATTCTTTTGCTTTCCCCATGACTCAGAATCCAGAAACGTCAGTGCAGCACTGGATGAAAGATGCAAGGGTCTGTCAGGAGTCCAGAAACTCATTGACCTTTTATACACACACACTAATTACAAGCAAACCGATCACAGGTAAGGATGGTTACCTTTAATAGCCATTCAAACCCCTTTGTGTCAACTTGTGTGCAAGTTATCAGGCCAAAATCAGTAGTAGTTTCTGTTGTCATTATGATTTAAAAAGAGTAAACACAGTTGATTGATAATAAATGGCTTCAGCCAAACACTAACCATGAGTGAAAGAAATGTTTTTGTGTTATCATTCATATTCTCTGAAAAATGGCCAAGAAATCATAAATTCTGCCAGGGTATGTAAACTTATGAGCACAACTGTAATACTAATATAAAAATTGCACACAAAAATACATTTGTTCATCCTAACTGATGCCAAACTTTCATTAAAGGTATTCAAGTTTTGTCCATAATTATTTTTGAAGTTAGGACCCAGTAGACAGTGTACCCTAGTTTCCCCCTTTAACTTGTTCACAATTATCCATTTGCCTGTTGCAGTACAGTGTATTAAATTGTTTACAAATAGCGAATTTACCTTTTATTTTGACATTTGAAATAGCTGATTTTGCCTGTGGTATTCCTACCTATACTGAAAGTTTCTATACTTAAGTATTACCTTACACAGAAAAGCTGTGTAAACATAACCAGCAGAAGAAATTACATTCACAGTAAGGGTTAGGAGGGAGAAGTAACAATTTTTATTTTCAATTAGTTTCCCTAAGTATTTGGTATACAGACAGAAATTTGATATAGATTACAAGCTCATAAAAAGGGGCATTACTTCTGCCTGACCCTGTATAATTTTATATATATATATATATACATATATATATATATATATATATATATATACATATATATATATATATATATATATATATATATATATATATATATATATATATATATATATATATATATATATATTATTGTATGTATTGTTTCTCCATTGTACTTCTATCCTTGTACCCATGTGCAGTGCTGCGGAATCTGTTGGCGCTTTATAAATAAAGAATAATATATATATATATATATATGTATAGATACAGTATATATTTTACCAAATAAAATCATATATATAAATATATATATATATATATATATATATATATATATATATATATAGAAAGAGAGGAATATCTGCGCTCAGGGGTATATGCTGGAGAATAGAAATTGTACCTGGACACAAATGTACATCAATTGTATTAATCTTACATATGGATATACTGCGTGTTATGCAATGTTACAATATATATGTAGTGATACAATGTGCGTGTATTTAACAGGTTCAGACCAAATCAAAGTCTCACTAACATACAAGTCTAATCCAGCACAAAAAGTATTTTAAGCCAGTGGGCTGTATACAATAAAGTCAGTTTGTGACCACTCTTGTACCGGTTCCCAAGTGCCTGCGTGATCTCTGCTGCTTCTTCTAATAAAGAGAGAGTCCTCTTGAGTAAGTGGATCCTCCCAGTAAGTGTCTGAAACGGTAAAGGGTAGAGAAGCGCACAAGAAAGGCACCCCTAGTGAAGCCTGTTTGCACTAGTGTTATGAACAGAACAAAGTAAAACAGAACCACTCACGTGATTTAACCTCAACCAATATGAGGTATAGATAAGACACTGGTTAAAGTTGGTGCAATCAATGTCTCCTTCTGCTTTCCCCTTGTTTCCTACTGTCCACTATAATACTTCCGGTCCTGGATAATCATGGTATAGTCTCTGTGAAAGTGAAACTAAGTGGCCCTCTCCTCTCTGTAGACTGACGATCCTCGGCGTGTTCCGTTGTGACCTCTGACTGGCACAATGATGATGAGGTTGAACAGTTTTGCAAATATTTAAATCTAAATGACTGTGGTATCCAATTCACGGGAGAGTTCGATGCTCATTCCAGCTACGGCAGCCGTAGAAAATTTTAAGAGGAAAAGCCCCAATGACACTGACTTGCAGTTAGTCCAGAAGCCAAACGGACTCGACGAGCCAACAGTCTTCCAGGAGACACCGTCACCCAACAAATAGTCCCCCACCTCTCATCTCCACAAATGAAGGAGACATCAGTCGAAACCCCCAAGGGAACAAGGCAAAGGAGAACCAAGGAAACCGAAAGGTCCCCTAATACAAAGAAGAACACCTCCACGAGACCCAAAGGGGCCCAAACAGGGAAAGGAGGCCACGCCTATACCAAACGAAACCTGGGATAAGACGGGCACAGAGACAGAACAGACATCTCTCCAACATCCTGCAAGCACGGAATGCCACTGAAGAGGCAAAGTCCTCCCAGTGTCTGACCATAGAATACCAAAGTATTCGACCATGAAAAAGTGTGTAATACATCCAGGTGAAAAACCCCAAGTTTGAGAACACAGAGTCCATAACAGGACGACACAGAGGGTACTTGCGAGGAAGAAGAAGCAGTCAAGCAAGAAACAGACCGCAAAAGCAACCCCCAGACAAAGGGCACACTCCAGGCATCCTAAGTCGCCGGACCTACACACAGATCCTACACACAGATCCCTAAAAAGGGGAACACAAAACTTTAATCGAGGCCCCCCGAGGAGATTACACCCTCAGAACCCGAAGGAAGAGTAAACCCTCTTCTAATCAATGGAGCAAGTTGAAAGGAAAATCTATACCCTAGCAGCTAAGCTAACAGGATAGACTCAACAAAGCTCACACATCCAAAGGAGACTGCGACCCGAACGCAGTGCCTTAGACCGCTTGGCCATCCTGACCTGCAGATCTACAACACCCAGCTGGACCAACCCAGCCTCAGGGATCCAAGATAGGGGAACAAAAAAATCCCGAAACAGGTACAGGAATGAGCGTAAGGATAGCACAGCCATCCCCACAGAGTACAAGTACAACCCAACTCTGAAAACAGACAACAAGGCCACAGACCTAAGGATCTATCAAATAAAGGCCCAACAAGTCTGCTTGGAGCCAGCAAGCCCCCAGCTAAAACCAATCACACCATTCTGCCTTCCATCCAGGAGAATCCTCAAGCAAGGACTCCATAGGGAGGAGAATATCCCCTAACAAAAAGGGATGATGCCGGTAGGGCAACAACTGTTCTCAAGGCCCGAAGTCACCGGCTAATGGGAAGAGAACTTCCCAACACAGATGTCCTAGAAAAGAACCACCCTACAAGTAGCTTGCCAAGCAGAGGCATAGCCAACCCATTCGCCTACAGAGCAGGGAATCCACAGGAACATTGGCAAGCTGAAGAGGGGAAGGCAACCCTAAGGCACGCCAGAAATTGGACATCCAACGCCAGCAGCTGGGTATGAACCAACCACCCTTGAGGCTCAAGCCACACGGCTAACCACCAGAGGACATGGGCTTCTCTGATTTAAAGAGTAAAAAGTACTCCAAAAACCTGGTCAACCATGACCCGGTTAGGTAGCTGGAGCAAGGACATAGCCCAAGTTCCCACTACCGTGGAACACCCCGACCAGCAATGAGATCCAAAATTCCAAAACCAACAAAGACTGGGTCAGGAAAAAGCCAAGCAAAGCTTCAGCAACCGGAAGTCTCAGGGAGAAAAACAGGTCCGGGCACCTAATAGTTCAGACAAACCTTACCCTAGAACTAAACACCCCAACTGGCCAAAAAGCAAGACACAAGGGTATGGATGCATATCCAGAGAATCCAGATAGCGAGAAGAACTCGAAAGCCCCGACCAAAGAAAGGAACCACCCCTAGCTAAAGTCTAACGCTCCAAGGAGCAAGGCTAGAAGTTGTATGAAGATACTTCTCAGAGCCTCAGGACAACCAAGGCATACCTCGAGGTAAAAAATCCTACTAACAGGACTAGTCTCCCTATCACCTCCGCACAAGCAGAGGACACCAGGAAGAGAAAGGCACTAAGCCTACCCAGCTCCGGAAAACCCCGAGCTAAACAAATTCCCCACAGGGAACAACCATCACCCAGAAACACAGATCCCTAAAAGGAGATCCACTCACCCGGAGACAATAGCAGAAGACCCAAAGGTCTCTTATAACTCAGACAGACAGTACACGTCAAAGAGTAAGAGCTGCATCTAGATACACTATAAACAGCTTATGCGTACATCTGCAAGTTGTCAAGAGCTGCAACTGGTTTCAAACTGCAAACCTTCCGCATGCTAGACATCTATCCTGTACAAGCAGTTGGATCAAGCCCAAAAGGACAAATCCAGAGGCCTAAAAATGAAGGCCAAACCGCTTAATTGCGGTAAGGGGCATTAAGCCCTCCAACCCTCCACCACATGGGGGAGAAAAACTCTAAGTTCTGATGAAATCAGATGTCAGATAGAGTGACGCAGCGGAAAACTCCCCTACCCGGCCATCTATGACTGAAGCCTATAAAGGACTGAAACAATCCTTCCCACCTCACGGACCCACAGGTCCTCTCAAATGCTTAGTTGAACATGAAAAACAATGATAACCTGAGCACTCGGGGCTTCTACCGAATCAGCCGAGCAGAACAGCTCCACGTGTCTTAACAGCCGCAAGACCGAACAAACCCAACAGGGCCAGCCTGCACCTAGGGTCCCAACTGGCAAGATGCATAAATTCTCCCTCATAGGGGAAAAAACAGAAAATAGACTTTTTTAACATAGGACTAACCTGTCCAAAACAACTTCCGAAGAAGTAAGAGTATCAATCACAGAAGGTTCCCGCAGTAAACAAAAACAAATAAAAGACATCCCATTGGATATAAATAAAATATAAGGCAACCCGGAGGGTAATGCCCAAAAAGACACAGGCATACCCGCAGGACCAGCCAAACAGAGCCCTATCTTTCAAAACTGGGAAAGATCTCAAACAAATGACAATCAGGAGATTACTTCATCCCCACATGTCTAATGAGGTGCACCATTCGAATTAGCAGATTGAAAATCCCTGTATCTGGTAACGATAGGGTCATTCAATAACTAAAAAACATTTCTGAGAAATACGCAAAGTCACACAATCCTGTAACGAAAGGCACAACACTCAGGGACAGTTACACCCACGGGAAACTGTAGAGGCCCTCCCCAAGGCGGAAGGCCAAGGACAATAGGACACAAGCACGTTCTCAAATAAACGCCTGGACTCAGCAGTCCCTTGATTCCCCCGAGTCCGAGGAACCAGGCGCTCTGAAATGGCATACGGAACAAAACTGGTTGACATGTGTCAACGAGGCCATTCCTGATTCGTCACCGGACACAGAATCTGAAATCAAAATAGTCTCAGTATCAGAATCCTCCGTAACTGAATCTGAAACGAGCACAGTCTAAGCATCAGAATCCTCCATAACTGGATAGAGGATATTTAAATATGGACTAAAGTAGTAAAAACAAAAACGGCACCTGACACCCCCAATGGCTGGGGCACTCACCACCTTCTATGACCAGACCCCTGCGGACTAGAAAATTTCCTTTCCCACACGGTCGGGAAAGCGAAAATGGAAAACGGAACGTTACCACGCCTGAAAACAAGGTGAACCGTACAGTCTAAAAAAGGCTGCGTCACTTCCAAAGGCCTCAATGTTCCAAACCACGAGCCCATAAACATCACACATAAGCAGGTTGAATCACATAACAAACATGATTATAAACCCCCCTGTTCAATAACCCCCCTCAGGAGATATTAACCCTTGATTCCAAAATACTACAAGAGACTCACTGAGACCCTTATTATAAGTTAGACCCGCAAGGTGGTAGCCTCTCGGGAAAACATTCACATTACAGTACATTGATGAAGAAAAATCTTACCGGAATCTACGCCGTGGAACAGGAACACGGCTTTTCAAGTGTGACAGATAGTAGCATCATCTCCGCCATGGACTTGAGAGAAGAAAGTAGGCAGCGGAGCGAAGTTCGATAAGGCCGATTGCTTGCAGAGCTGTTAATCTGAGTCGGGATGGTTTCGCAGAAAGACTCTCCCTGCATCTCCGGACTCTAACTTTCATCCAAGCCCTCACTGAGAGACTGACAGGACTACTTAAAACTCCTGTCCCATGCCAAAGAGTACTACCCTCCATAAGAGACAAAAAACAAAAATCAAAAATTCTGGCACTTCTCTGCCAACCTCCTGGGACGAAAGGCAAAGAATGACTGGGGGATGAGGGAAGGGGGAGGAGTATTTAAGCCTTTGGCTGGGTTGTCTTTGCCTCCTCCTGGTGGCCAGGTTCTTATTTCCCAAAAGTAATGAATGCAGCTGTGGACTCTTTCCATTTAAGAAGAAAATATTAATAATTTCATGTCAGGTTTGTGCAAGTGAGAAAATGTGTTCGGGGTTGCACGCAAGTTTTTCCTCTTTTCGGCTCTATTGAAGTCTAAGGGGGAATATGTTAATGCAGTCGCAATATTTGAAGTCTGGCTTTTTGCGTAATCTAGCCCATTATGTGCGAATACTTAGAAATGATGAAGTATTAATCATACCATAAAAATGAAGACAAAACACAGAAAGATTACCTAGTCTAGAACTATTTCTTTCATGTAATTGGCAAGAGTCCATGAGCTAGTGACGTATGGGATATACATTCCTACCAGGAGGGGCAAAGTTTCCCAAACCTCAAAATGCCTATAAATACACCCCTCACCACACCCACAATTCAGTTTTACAAACTTTGCCTCCCATGGAGGTGGTGAAGTAAGTTTGTGCTAGATTTCTACGTTGATATGCGCTTCGCAGCAGGCTGAAGCCCGGTTTTCCTCTCAGAGTGCAGTGAATGTCAGAGGGATGTGAAGAGAGTATTGCCTATTTGAATACCATGGTCTTCCTCTAGGGGATCTATTTCATAGGTTCTCTGTTATCGGTCGTAGAGATTTCTTCTCCTACCTCCCTTTTCAGATCGACGATATACTCTTATATACCATTACCTCTATTGATTCTCGTTTCAGTAATGGTTTGGCTATCTACTATATGTAGATGAGTGTCTTAGGGTAAGTAAGTCTTATTTTATTCATGACACTCTAAGCTATGGTTGGGCACTTTATATGTAAAGTTCTAAATATATGTGTTAAACTTATATTTGCCATGATTCAGGATAATCAGTATTCCTTCTTTCAGACTGTCAGTTTAATTTTTTTGGGAAAATGCATATGAATTTGAATTTTTCTTACCTTAAAAATTTTTCAATTGACTTTTTTTTTTCAAATTGTGGGCTGTTAGGCTCGCGGGTGCAGAAAATGCTTCAATTTATTGCGTCATTTTTGGCGCAAAAATGTTGTTATTCACGTGGTTGCGTCATTTTTGGTGCCAAAAAAATGGGCGTCATTCTTGGCGCCAAAAAATGTAGGCGTTATACTTGGCGCCAAAAATGTGGGCGTCATACTTGGCGCCAGTTTTTTTCACATTATTTCAGTCTCACTTTTTAGTTGCTTCTGGTTTCTAGAGGCTTGTTTTGTTTTGCATTTTTCCCATTCCTGAAACTGTCATTTAAGGAATTTGATAATTTTGCTTTATATGTTGTTTTTTCTATTACATATTGCAAGATGTCACTACCTGACCCTGGATCAGAATCTACTTCTGGAAAGACGCTGCATGATGTCGGTTCTACCAAAGCTAAGTGCATTTGTTGTAAACTTTTGGTAACTGTTCCTCCGGCTGTAGTTTGTGTTAGTTGTCATGATAAACTATCAAACGCAGATAATATTTCCATTAGTAATAATCCATTACCTGTTGTTGTTCCTTCAACATCTAATGTTCAGGATGTTCCTGTTAATGTAAGAGAATTTGTTTCTAATTCTATTCGGAAGGCGCTGTCTGTTATTCCTCCTTCTAGTAAACGTAAAAGGTCTTTTAAAACTTCTCATATTTCAGATGAATTTTTAAATGACCGCCATTATTCTGACTTAACTATTTCTGATGAGGATCTATCTGGTTCAGAAGATTCTGCCTCAGATATTGACACTGATAAATCTTCATATTTGTTTAAGATGGAGTTTATTCGTTCTTTACTTAAAGAAGTGTTGATTGCATTAGATATGGAGGAGTCTAGTCCTCTTGATATTAAAACTAATAAGCATTTAAATTCAGTTTTAAACCTCATGTAGTTATTCCAGAAGTTTTCCCAGTTCCTGACGCTATTTCAGAAGTAATTTCTAGGGAATGGAATAATCTGGGTACTTCATTTACTCCTTCTCCAAGGTTTAAGAAATTGTACCCTTTGCCATCTGATAGATTAGAGTTTTGGGGGAAAATCCCCAAAGTTGATGGGGGTATCTCTACTCTTGCTAAACGTACTACTATTCCTACGGCAGATAGTACTTCTTTTAAGGATCCTTTAGATAGGAAGCTTGAATCCTTTCTAAGGAAGGCTTATTTATGTTCAGGTAATCTTCTCGGACCTGCTATTTCTTTGGCTGATGTTGCTGCAGCTTCCACCTTCTGGTTGGAGGCTTTAGCGCAACAAGTGTCAGACCATAATGCTTATAGCATTGTTAAACTTCTTCAACATGCTAATAACTTTGTTTGTGATGCCATTTTTGATATCATTAGAATTGATGTCAGGTATATGTCTTTAGCTATTTTAGCTAGAAGAGCTTTATGGCTTAGGTCTTGGAATGCAGATATGACTTCTAAGTCAACGTTGCTTTCTCTTTCTTTCCAAGGTAATAAATTATTTGGTTCTCAGTTGGATTCAATAATTTCAACTGTTACTGGGGGGAAGGGAGCCTTTTTGCCTCAGGACAAAAAATCTAAAGGTAAATATAGGGCTGCTAATCGTTTCGTTCCTTTCATCAGAATAAGGAACACAAGCCTGACCCTTCCCCTAAAGGAACAGTTTCCGTTTGGAAACCTTCTCCAGTCTGGAATAAATCCAAGCCTTTTAGAAAGTCAAAACCAGCTCCCAAATCTGCATGAAGGTGCGGCCCTCATTCCAGCACAGCTTTTAGGGGGCAGGTTACGATTTTTCAAAGATGTTTGGATCAATTCGATTGAAAGTCTTTGGATTCAGAACATTGTTTCACAAGGGTACAGAATAGGTTTCAAGTTAAGACCGCCTGTGAGAAGATTTTTTCTCTCACGCATTCCAGTAAACCCTGTAAAGGCTCAGGCGTTTCTGAAATGTGTTTCAGACCTAGAGTCGGCTGGGGTAATTGTGCCAGTTCCAGTTCTGGAACGGGGTCTGGGGTTTTACTCAAATCTGTTCATTGTACCAAAGAAGGAGAATTCCTTCAGACCAGTTTTGGATCTAAAAATATTGAATTGTTATGTAAGGATACCAACATTCAAAATGATGACTATAAGGACTATTCTGCCTTTTGTTCAGCAAGGGCATTATATGTCTACAATAGACTTACAGGATGCATATCTTCATATTCCAATCCATCCAGATCACTATCAGTTTCTGAGATTCTCTTTTCTAGACAAGCATTACCAGTTTGTTGCTCTTCCGTTTGGCCTAGCAACAGCTCCAAGGATCTTTTCAAAGGTTCTCGGTGCCCTTCTCTCTGTAATCAGAGAACAGGGTATTGCGGTATTTCCTTATTTGGACGATATCTTGGTACTTCCTCAGTCTTTACATTCTGCAGAATCTCATACCAATCAACTTGTGTTGTTTCTTCAAAGACATGGTTGGAGGATCAATTTACTAAAGAGTTCCTTGATTCCTCAGACAAGGGTAACCTTTTTGGGTTTCCAAATAGATTCAGTGTCCATGACTTTGTCACTAACAGAAAAGAGACGTCTGAAATTGGTTTCAGCTTGTCGAAACTTTCAGTCTCAATCATTCCCTTCGGTAGCTTTGTGCATGGAAATTCTAGGTCTCATGACTGCTGCATCAGACGCGATCCCTTTTGCTCGTTTTCACATGAGACCTCTCCAGCTTTGTATGCTGAACCAATGGTGCAGGGATTATACAAATATATCACAATTAATATCCTTAAATCCCAATGTTCGATCTTCTCTGACTTGGTGGTTCGATCACCATCGTTTAATTCAAGGGGCCTCTTTTGTTCGTCCAACCTGGACTGTGATCTCAACAGTTGCGAGTCTTTCAGGTTGGGGAGCTGTATGGGGATCTCTGACAGCGCAGGGGGTTTGGGAATCTCAGGAGGCGAGATTACCAATCAACATTTTGGAAATCCGTGCGATTTTCACAGCTCTTCAGTTCTGGCCTCTTCTGAAGAGAGAATCGTTTATTTGTTTTCAGACAGACAATGTCACAACCGTGGCGTATGTCAATCATCAAGGTGGGACTCACAGTCCTCAGGCTATGAAAGAAGTATATCGGATACTTGTATGGGCGGAATCCAGCTCCTGTCTAATTTCTGCGGTTCACATCCCAGGTATAGACAATTAGGAAGCGGATTATCTCAGTCGCCAGACGTTACATCCTGGCGAATGGTCTCTTCACCCAGAGGTATTTCTTCAGATTGTTCAAATCTGGGGACTTCCAGAAATAGATCTGATGGCTTCTCATCTAAACAAGAAACTTCCCAGGTATCTGTCCAGATCCAGGGATCCTCAGGCGGAAGTGGTGGACGCGTTGTCACTTCCTTGGAATTATCAACCTGCTTATATCTTTCCTCCTCTATTTCTTCTTCCAAAAGTGATTTCCAAAATTCTAATGGAGCGTTCGTTTGTACTGCTGGTGGCTCCAGCATGGCCACACAGGTTTTGGTATGCGGATCTCGTTCGGATGGCCAGTTGCCAACCTTGGACACTTCCGTTAAGGCCAGACCTTCTATCTCAAGGCCCATTTTTCCATCAGGATCTCAAATCATTAAATTTGAAGGTATGGAGATTGAACGCTTAATACTTAGTCATAGAGGTTTTTCTGATTCAGTGAATAATACTATATTACAGGCTCGTAAATCTGTGTCTAGAAAGATTTATTACCGAGTTTGGAAGACTTACATTTCTTGGTGTTCTTCTCATAAGTTCTCTTGGCATTCTTTTAGAATTCCTAGAATTTTACAGTTTCTTCAGGATGGTTTGGAAAAAGGTTTGTCTGCAAGTTCATTGAAAGGACAAATCTCTGTTCTTTCTGTACTTTTTCACAGAAAGATTGCTAATCATCTTGATTCTAGGAAAGGTCAGAAGGCTTCTGCATTTCTTTGGCATCTTGGTTAAAGTCTTTGATTCATCATGCTTTTGTGGAGTCGGGTAAATCCCCGCCTCAAAGGATTACGGCTCATTCTACTAGGTCAGTTTCTACTTCCTGGGCTTTTAAGAATGAAGCTTCTGTTGATCAGATTTGCAAAGCAGCAACTTGGTCTTCTTTGCATACTTTTACTAAATTCTACCATTTTGATGTTTTCTCTTCTTCTGAAGCAGTTTTTGGTAGAAAAGTACTTCAGGCAGCTGTTTCAGTTTGATTCTTCTGCTTATAATTTCAGTTTTTTTCATTATAAGATTAAAACTTTTTGATTTGGGTTGTGGATTATTTTTTCAGCGGAATTGGCTGTATTTATTTTGTCCCTCCCTCTCTAGTGACTCTTGCGTGGAAGTTCCACATCTTGGGTATCTGCTATCCCATACGTCACTAGCTCATGGACTCTTGCCAATTACATGAAAGAAAACATAATTTATGTAAGAACTTACCTGATAAATTCATTTCTTTAATATTGGCAAGAGTCCATGAGGCCCACCCTTTTTGTGGTGGTTGTGATTTTTTTGCATAAAGCACAATTATTCCAATTCCTTGTTTGATGCTTTCGCTCCTTTCTTATCACCCCACGTCTTGGCTATTCATTAAACTGAATTGTAAGTGTGGTGAGGGGTGTATTTATAGGCATTTTGAGGTTTGGGAAACTTTGCCCCTCCTGGTAGGAATGTATATCCCATACGTCACTAGCTCATGGACTCTTGCCAATATGAAAGAAATGAATTTATCAGGTAAGTTCTTACATAAATTATGTTTTTGCTAATAATCCATTGCCCCAATTTTTGTAGTGCAATGTGTGGTGCAGTGAGACTAATGAAACAGTATACAAATACTGTTGTGGTACACAAGCAGTGTGTAACAGCAAGTGATTGCACCCACAAAAGTACAATATAGATAAAAGCTCTATACATAGACAAAGACACAGATCCTCGCAGAGTTGACCTGTAAATCACATAACTCTGTTAGGAATTATAGAGTTGGAAAGATTATCAGAAATTATTCTTTATAGCTTAAACTTATGTGCTAATAGTTTACCTTAAAGCCTTTTTCTTGAATTTTCCATCAGAACAGCCAAGTAAGTAGCACAGCTGTATTAACATTTGTCAAACAACAATTTTATTTATCTTTTTTCATGGTACGTGGTAAATGTAACTGCCTGAAGAAATGTTTATTTAACAATGAATTAGCTGTAACAAGAACATTCTCAATGATATGAAACAGCTCTAAATTCCTACATCTGAATAAAATTTACTATATGGAGATGGAGACAATAACTCATTTCCATAGCTGGGTGACTAAAACCTACGTTTGATGCATAGAATTACAAAAGTGTACCAGCTCTTTTACAGCAAGAAAGAAAAGTATGGATGAATCGGTGCCTGGTAACTTGTCAAAGTGAACTTCAACTTCTTACAAATCAATGTAAATACAAAACTATATTGGGGGAAGCCTCCACTCCATTGGTGCCACATTTTGTAAAATTCCATCATAAGAGAAATATAACCTTTAGGTGTCAGGCAATTGAGAAAGGGAATTGTCCATCACGTGGAGGCGATAGAGTTAGACTTTTAGGAAAGAGAGAAATGTTTTGGATATTCAGATTGAAAACAAGGGAATTACAGGTCTAAACTCGGAATATGACTTGATCAATTACTGGAAATAATATCAAATATTGATACTTGGTGTGTGTATATGTATTTATATATATATATCATTTTACTAGGGTAAAATGATGGTAATAATGTTTATATCACAAATAGCTAATTTAGGTCATCTAAAAAATAAAGAAATTACTCTCTAAATAAAGGAAAGCAAATGACAGTGTACTAGGTGCGTGTTTATGACAAATATTAAGCTATATGCTGATCTTATCAATATTGGTATTATATCTTGTATTATCTAGAAAGATTAATTATTTAAATGTTGATGATATATTTAAAGTTCAGAAATATGCCCTTAAGGAAATAATGTGAATATCCCTTTAAGAAAAGCATGTGAATATTTAATGAGTATGTTTAAAGTATATACATATGCCTTTAAAGAAAGAATATGAATAGCCCTTTAAGAAAAGCATGTGAATATCCCTTTAAGGGAAATATGACACATGCATGTGGATATCCCTTTAAGAAATAAATTATGCAAACGAGGCGCTGTTTGTTTTTAACCAATGAGAATTGTATACTACTTTTAAATAATGACCTCAGGTGAAATGTCTTTAGCTATGATTACAGCATGAGCTGAAACGTGTGCGCTGACACTGTGCTGATGGGTCTGGCATATTGATTTGTGAGATGCATTCTTTGAATTTTTAAAGGATTTACAATAAAAAAAAACATAATTTATGCTTACCTGATAAATTTATTTCTCTTGTGGTGTATCCAGTCCACGGATCATCGATTACTTGTGGGATATTCTCCTTCTCAACAGGAAGTTGCAAGAGGATCACCCACAGCAGAGCTGCTATATAGCTCCTCCCCTAACTGCCATATCCAGTCATTCGACCGAAACAAGCCGAGAAAGGAGAAACCATAGGGTGCAGTGGTGACTGTAGTTTAAATTAAAATTTAGACCTGCCTTAAAAGGACAGGGCGGGCCGTGTACTGGATACACCACAAGTGAAATAAATTTATCAGGTAAGCATAAATTATGTTTTCTCTTGTAAGGTGTATCCAGTCCACGGATCATCCATTACTTGTGGGATACCAATACCAAAGCTAAAGTACACGGATGAAGGGAGGGACAAGGCAGGAACTTAAATGGAAGAAACCACTGCCTGTAGAACCTTTCTCCCAAAAATAGCCTCTGAAGAAGCAAAAGTATCAAATTTGTAAAATTTTGAAAAGGTATGAAGCGAAGACCAAGTCGACGCCTTGCAAATCTGTTCAACAGAAGCCTCATTTTTAAAGGCCCAGGTGGAAGCCACAGCGCTAGTAGAATGAGCTGTAATCCTTTCAGGGGGCTGCTGTCCAGCAGTCTCATAGGCTAAGCGTATTACGCTCCAAAGCCAAAAAGAAAGAGAGGTTGCCGAAGCCTTTTGACCTCTCCTCTGTCCAGAGAAAACAACAAACAGGGTAGATGTTTGACGAAAATCTCTAGTAGCTTGTAAGTAAAACTTCAAAGCACGGACCACGTCCAGATTATGTAAAAGACGTTCCTTCTTTGAAGAAGGATTAGGACACAATGATGGAACAACAATCTCTTGATTGATATTCTTGTTAGAAACTACCTTAGGTAAAAACCCAGGTTTTGTACGCAGAACTACTTTATCTGAATGGAAATTCAGATAAGGAGAATCACATTGTAAAGCAGATAACTCAGAGACTCTACGAGCCGAGGAAATAGCCATCAAAAACAGAACTTTCCAAGATAAAAGTTTGATATCAATGGAATGAAGGGGTTCAAACGGAACCCCTTGAAGAAATTTAAGAACCAAGTTTAAGCTCCATGGGGGAGCAACAGGTTTAAACACAGGCTTAATTCTAGCCAAAGCCTGACAAAAAGCCTGAACGTCTGGAACTTCTGCCAGACGCTTGTGCAAAAGAATAGACAGAGCAGAAATCTGTCCCTTTAAAGAACTAGCTGATAATCCTTTTTCCAAACCCTCTTGGAGAAAGGACAATATCCTAGGAATCCTAACCTTACTCCATGAGTAATTCTTGGATTCACACCAATAAAGGTATTTACGCCATATCTTATGGTAGATTTTCCTGGTGACAGGCTTTCGTGCCTGTATTAGGGTATCAATGACTGACTCGGAGAAGCCACGCTTTGATAAAATCAAGCGTTCAATCTCCATGCAGTCAGTCTCAGAGAAATTAGATTCGGATGATTGAAAGGACCTTGTAGTAGAAGGTCTTGTCTCAGCGGCAGGGTCCATGGTGGAAAGGATGACATGTCCACTAGGTCTGCATACCAGGTCCTGCGTGGCCACGCAGGCGCTATCAAGATCACTGATGCTCTCTCCTGTTTGATTTTGGCAATCAGTCGAGGGAGCAGAGGAAACGGTGGAAACACATAAGCCAGGTTGAAGAACCAAGGCGCTGCTAGAGCATCTATCAGCGCCGCTTCTGGGTCCCTGGACCTGGATCCGTAACAAGGAAGCTTGGCGTTCTGGCGAGACGCCATGAGATCCAGTTCTGGTTTGCCCCAACGATGAAACAATTGAGCAAACACCTCCGGATGGAGTTCCCACTCCCCCGGATGAAAAGTCTGACGACTTAGAAAATCCGCCTCCCAGTTCTCTACACCTGGGATATGGATTGCTGATAGGTGGCAAGAGTGAGTCTCTGCCCAGCGAATTATCTTGGAGACTTCTAACATCGCTAGGGAACTCCTGGTTCCCCCTTGATGGTTGATGTAAGCCACAGTCGTGATGTTGTCTGACTGAAATCTGATGAACCTCAGGGTTGCTAACTGAGGCCAAGCTAGAAGAGCATTGAATATTGCTCTTAACTCCAGAATATTTATTGGGAGGAGTTTCTCCTCCTGAGTCCACGATCCCTGAGCCTTCAGGGAATTCCAGACTGCATCCTTACCTAGAAGGCTGGCATCTGTTGTTACAATTGTCCAATCTGGCCTGCGGAAGGTCATACCTTTGGACAGATGGACCCGAGATAGCCACCAGAGAAGAGAATCTCTGGTCTCTTGATCCAGATTTAGCAGAGGGGACAAATCTGTGTAATCCCCATTCCACTGACTGAGCATGCATAGTTGCAGCGGTCTGAGATGTAGGCGCGCAAATGGCACTATGTCCATCGCCGCTACCATCAAGGCGATTACTTCCATACACTGAGCCACCGAAGGGCGCGGAATAGAATGAAGAACACGGCAAGATTTTAGAAGCTTTGATAACCTGGATTCTGTCAGGTAAATCTTCATTTCTAAAGAATCTATCAGAGTCCCTAGGAAGGAGACTCTTGTGAGTGGGGATAGAGAGCTCTTTTCCTCGTTCACCTTCCACCCATGTGACCTGAGAAATGCCAGAACTATGTCCGTATGTGACTTGGCAATCTGAAAGCTTGACGCCTGTATCAGGATGTCGTACAGATAAGGGGCCACTGCTATACCTTGCGGTCTTAGGACCGCCAGAAGCGATCCCAGAACCTTTGTAAAGATTCTTGGAGCTGTAGCTAACCCGAAGGGAAGAGCCACAAATTGGTAATGCCTGTCTAGAAAGGCAAACCTTAGGAACCGATGATGATCTTTGTGAATCGGTATGTGAAGGTAAGCATCCTTCAAATCCACTGTGGTCATGTACTGACCCTCCTGGATCATAGGTAGGATGGTCCGAATAGTTTCCATTTTGAACGATGGAACTCTGAGGAATTTGTTTAAGATCTTTAGATCCAAAATGGGTCTGAAGGTTCCCTCTTTTTTGGGAACCACAAACAGATTTGAATAAAATCTCTGTCCCTGTTCCATCTGTGGAACTGGACAGATCACTCCCATAACTAGGAGGTCTTGCACACAGCTTAAGAATGCCTCTTTCTTTATCTGGTTTACAGATAATCTCGAAAGGTGAAATCTCCCTTGTGGGGGGGAAGCTTTGAAGTCCAGAAGATATCCCTGAGATATGATCTCCAACGCCCAGGGATCCTGAACATCTCTTGCCCACGCCTGGGCGAAGAGAGAAAGTCTGCCCCCTACTAGATCCGTTACCGGATAGGGGGCCGTTCCTTCATGCTGTCTTAGAGGCAGCAGCAGGCTTTCTGGCCTGCTTGCCTTTGTTGCCGGACTGGTTAGGTTTCCAGCCCGGCTTGGATTGAGCAAAAGTTCCCTCTTGTTTTGTAGCAGAGGAAGTTGATGCTGCACCTGCCTTGAAGTTTCGAAAGGCACGAGAATTAGACTGTTTGGCCCTTGATTTGGCCCTGTCCTGAGGAAGGGCATGACCCTTACCTCCAGTAATGTCAGCAATAATTTCCTTCAAACCAGGCCCGAATAGGGTCTGCCCCTTGAAGGGAATGTTAAGTAATTTAGACTTTGAAGTCACGTCAGCTGACCAAGATTTAAGCCATAGCGCCCTACGCGCCTGGATGGCGAATCCAGAATTCTTAGCCGTTAGTTTAGTCAAATGAACAATGACATCAGAAACAAAAGAATTAGCTAACTTAAGTGTTCTAAGCTTGTCAAGTATTTCAGTCAATGGAGTAGCTGTCTGAAAGGCCTCTTCCAGAGACTCAAACCAGAATGCCGCAGCAGCAGTGACAGACGCAATGCATGCAAGGGGCTGCAGGATAAAACCTTGTTGAATAAACATTTTCTTAAGGTAACCTTCTAATTTTTTATCCATTGGATCTGAAAAAGCACAACTGTCTTCGACAGGGATAGTGGTACGCTTTGCTAAAGTAGAAACTGCTCCCTCCACCTTAGGAACCGTCTGCCATAAGTCCCGTGTGGTGGCGTCTATTGGAAACATTTTTCTAAAAATAGGAGGGGGGGAAAACGGCACACCGGGTCTATCCCACTCCTTAGCAATAATTTCTGTAAACCTTTTAGGTATTGGAAAAACATCAGTACACACCGGCACTGCATAGTATTTATCCAGTCTACACAATTTCTCTGGCACTGCAATTGTGTCACAGTCATTCAGAGCAGCTAACACCTCCCCAAGCAATACACGGAGGTTCTCAAGCTTAAATTTAAAAGTAGAAATATCTGAATCAGGTTTCCCCGAATCAGAAATGTCACCCACAGACTGAAGTTCTCCTTCATCTGTGGGGACTGGAAGTAATTATACCCAGACCCTCTTTTTGAACTATAGTATCTACCTATGGTAATGTTTGTTTTCGCATATCTGTTAAATAAAGTGTTAATTTAATTTTCTATTATTTATTCTATTCAATGAGTGTATAATTCTACACTTGGCTTAAATGCCAAAATCCCCCCATTCTCCCTAAACTATATTATTATTATCAGTGATTTAATTCACACCTACGAATTTGGGAATTGAGAGGTAGAGAGGTTGATAGCTATGGCTGGTTATTTATCCTCTACTATCGATTTTGAACAATGGAAGCAAGAAGCAGAGAGGGTTTTTACTCTAAATGTTGGGAATGTATGCCCACAAGCCACCAATATAGAAGAAGCTTTCAAAAGCATTGCAAAAATAATGAAAAAACAAGTCAAATCCTTTTGGGAAGTCTTTAGCCTAGAAAGTTATGTCAAAAATAAACTTATCCCTAGAGGACTGAGAATTCAGTTAGCTCCCTCCTTTCATATTGCAGATGAAAACTTTGTATTAAGGTGGCAGGAAATTCTTACCCAGTGTTCTCTGGATCTTATGAAATTGACCTTAGAATATGAAAGAAAACAATATGACCAACTCACAAAATTAATAGATGAGGCAAAGGTACAAACAAATAAATTTATCACACATAAAGATTTTGAAACACTGGATGTAAAACTTAAATTTCATATAGATAAGCTAAAGGAAGAACTTAGCGAAGCCAAAAATAGAAAATTACAAAGGGATTGGTCTGACTATCAGAAAGGAAATATTTATAAGACAAATCAGAAACGTAGGAATTTTAGATATACACAAGAGAACAAGGGAAGTAATCAAAATATCACCCCTGATAATTCAACTACAGATTCTGAACCTTCTGATGAAGAAGTAAGTCAAGTACCCATAACAAATGTGGCTACAACTGAACCATCAATCACTAGAATTTTTTTAGAAAAGGACCTGTTCCCCCCAAAGAGAACTACAAGAACAAGACAACCAAAGAAATCGAAACCCCCAAACAAACAGAAGTAAATACACATAATTTACAAACTATTAATTTATCAGACATCACTCTATCTAAGGAACATCATACTTAATTAAATAAAGGCTCAACATTTATACCTACTCCACATTTTGATACATTCAATTGGATTAAGGACATACATTTATTCGCTAGAAAGCTAGCACTACATAAGTTCCATAAGATGTCCAACACCAACTCCCTTACTGATCTGGGTATTGCACAAGAAGATCATGAAATGGTTAATTTAATGTTATCACTACTGAATGAAAATGAAGAGACATCCAACACTAGAAAAGAAAGTGTGGTGAAACCTAAAAGTAAATTCATGCCATCCATCTCTAAATACCCAGTAATTGAAAAATTCGTATCCCTAGTCACTGCAGAGATTGAGGGACTAAATCCACGAAGTAAAATTAAAAAGAATGTAACTTACAGAGAACGGATGGCCCTTAAAGAACTACAGGATAATAGGGATATTTCTATCAAAAATGCAGATAAGGGAGGGAATATGGTAATCATGAACAACACACAATATGAGCAAATGTGTAATGAAATTCTAGAGAATGTGGAAAATTATAAAGTCCTTACTCATGATCCAACTGAAACCTTTACTAGAGAGTTAAAATCCTTGTTAGATAGAGGCTTACAAGAAAGAGCGATAACCAAAGCAGAACATTCTTTTATGACTAATACAACACCAAGAATTGCTACATTCTACAGCCTACCCAAAGTCCACAAAGATATGGCCAAGCCACCAGGGAGACCAATAGTCTCAGGGAATGGCTGTTTAACAGAGAATGTAAGCGTATTCATTGACAAAAAACTGAGACATTTTGTACATACTTTAACATCATACGTACAAGATACTAAAGATGTTCTTAAATGTCTAGACAACATGAAAATAGAAAGTAATACTCTACTAGCTAGTATCGACGTTGAAAGCCTTTATTCTAACATTTCCCATGATTTGGGATTAGAAGCGGTAGCCTTTTTCCAGAGAACTGTACACCCAAAAGGGAATGAAGAAGATGATTTTGTTGTTGACCTTCTGAATTATGTCTTGAAACATAATTATTTCTTGTTTAATAAGAAAATATATCTGCAGAAAAGGGGCACAGCAATGGGCACATGCTGTGCCCCTACTTATGCAAATATATTCTTGGGGTGGATCGAACACAAAAGCATACTGAATGAAGACATTAATCCATATATGAAGTTCATGGATCTATATATTAGATATATAGACGATGTCTTGATCCTATGGACTGGTACCCAAGATGATTTTAGTGATTTCATGCTATGGTTAAACAATAACAAAGATGGGATGAAATACACATCAGTAATAAATGACACACAAATTTCCTTTTTAGATCTGGAAATCAGAAAAGAGAGAGATGGGACCTTAAATACTAAACTTTACAGAAAGGAAACATCCACCAATAGTCTTCTCCAATGGGAGAGTTTTCACCCTAAAAAGCAGAAGTTGGGTATTCCTTTTGGCCAATATTTGCGGGCCAGACGGAACTGTAGCACAGACATGGATTTTGAAGCTGAAGCAAAAGAATTAAGAAATAGATTCAAAGCAAGGGGTTATCCAGTGAGGTGTTTAAAAAGGGCCTATCAGAGGGCAAAAGCCCTAGACAGATCTTCACTTCTGGAAAACCAAAACAGAGTGAAAGAACAACCAAGTGAAATGCCACAGCCTATAAGAATCATAGGGACTTATGATAACAAAAATGTAAGTGTAAAAAACATCATTCAAAGACATTGGCACGTATTAAATGAGGACGAGGACCTCAGAGAAGTGATTACTGCTAATCCCTTAATAACTTATAGAAGGGCACAAAACCTAAAAGATTTAATGGTGAATAGCCACTATTCAAAAGACCAACCAAGAACATGGTTAAGAGAAACAAAAGGTTACCATAAGTGTGGTAGGTGCCAAGCCTGTAAAAATATGACCCCCACTAAAATCTTTGAGCACCCGGTTACGGGAAAACAATATATTATTAAAGACTTCTTAAACTGCAGATCAAAGAGAGTTATCTATGTTGGAATGTGCAAATGCCCCAGAATATATGTGGGTGAAACCTCTAGGGAACTGCGAACTAGGGTCCTGGAACACCTAGGGGACATCAAATGGAATAGGGATGTACCGGTGGCACGACATATGAATAGTGTACACCTGGGACAGAAATATGACATATCTTTCTTTGCTATAGAACAACTCAAAGTAAAAGGTAGAAAAGGAGACATCACTAAGATGTTATTACAAAAAGAGTGTAGATGGATTCACGAATTACAGTCTTCGGCACCACGAGGATTAAATGAGGCAATATCATTTAAATGCTTTCTGTAAACCACTGCACACATTTCATATATGTATTTGGCTTCAAGTTATGTTTGGATACTCCTTAAAATGTACACAGTAATATGTTCATTAACATTAGTCCTTGCTTAGTTGGAGTGATATAATATATTCTATACATCTTAAATAAACAATAGGGATATTTGTAATCCCTGCCTAAACAAACACTAGCATTTTTTATCTTGAAGGAATATGTCTCAAAGTGATGCAGCAGTTATATTATACTAGATAAATATCGCACTAACAGTAATGATGATAATTATTGGTGTTATGATACTAACTAGATAACTTTTCTAGTTCTATTCCTATAAAGATATTGGAGCTGTATCACACAAGTTTGGGAAAAGTGATCGGCTTCCTGGCTTAGATAGACCTTTTGACTCTCTAGATATAACCTTCCAGATAGATCTCAATGAACTTGCAAAAGTTATATATAAGCTATTATGATAGGATATACCCACTTATACCAACACTCTCATTATTAGAAACATATAAATGGGAAATAGTAAGGACAAGGAATTAGAATTTTATTGTGAATAATACTAATTAACAATGCCAATACATATAATCGAGTTTAGCATACATGAAATATTTACTAACTTTCTATTTGCGGTGACTTTGGTAGCAGCCTTCATATAGTAGGTGGCGAAAAACATACATAAATTACGTTCAGTAAAATAACTGACAAGAGATGATTAATATAAGGCCAAGCGGTTTTTAACACTACCGCAGAATATCCGTGGAGCTACAAACCGTTACCTTGACAACCATCGGGTATAAATAGCGTGGTCTAACGCTGGGCTGGCCCTATGCCCTGACGAAGTCACGTTACAGTGACGGAAACGCGTCGGCGGGCGGAGTTTGTTTGTGCGTGGTTGCTAGAAACAATACAGCATACACGAGCGGCTTTGTATAAGTTATATCCGCTCTGGATACAATTGTTGCTAAATTGTGGGATAACTTTGCAGCTCCTATCGGGGCGCACGCTAGACATAGGAATATTTGCTGCAACTAGAAAGGCTAAATGATTGCTTTATAGTTACTTCACTCTCACATACTAATAGCTCCAATTCGTATCCATTACAAACAGGGTCACCTCTTTTTACTGATATAGACCAAGAGGATAATGACAATGACCGGTAGTATTGTACCCAATAGCTGTATGCTGTGATATGTATGTGACATATAGACATTGTACATAGGGAATTTAGTCAGAAATCGGCCGACTCTGTTAAATCAGAGCGGTACGCAGGTAGGTCGCCTTTGAGCGCACAGCTTTACAGACAGTGCGAATACTGTTGTGAATGGATTGATTGTGAATCACTATGCATCCTACTTTTTCTTGTTTCCTATAACTAGTTGATTAAAATCACACGCAATTACAGACTCTGTAGCCCTTATTTTAATATAGATGCTATTCAAAGGCAACTGACTCATAGAAACTGGTAGTGGAATTCCCATGTTTCTTTATGGCCTTTATAGTATCTTTTTAATTGTAGATAGATACTGTATTGATTAAAACTCATCTGTGGGGACTGGAAGTAATTATACCCAGACCCTCTTTTTGAACTATAGTATCTACCTATGGTAATGTTTGTTTTCGCATATCTGTTAAATAAAGTGTTAATTTAATTTTCTATTATTTATTCTATTCAATGAGTTTATAATTCTACACTTGGCTTAAATGCCAAAATCCCCCCATTCTCCCTAAACTATATTATTGAAGCTCTCCTTCCTCAGCTTCTGCATATTGTGACGCAGTATCAGACATGGGCCTTAAAGCATCTGCTCGCTCTGTATTACGTCTAACCCCAGAGCTATCGCGCTTTCCTCTGAATTCAGACAGTCTGGCTAATACTGCTGACAGGGTATTATCCATGATCGCCGCCATGTCCTGCAAAGTAATCGCTATGGGCGTCTTTGATGCACTTGGCGCCATTTTAGCGTGAGTCCCTTGAGCGGGAGTCAAAGGGTCTGACACGTGGGGAGAGTTAGTCGGCATAACTTCCCCCTCGTCAGAATCCTCTGGTGATAATTCTTTTAAAGATAACAGCTAATCTTTATTGTTTAAAGTGAAATCAATACATTTAGTACACATTCTCCTATTGGGTTCCACCATGGCTTTTAACCATAATGAACAAGGAGTTTCCTCTATGTCAGACATGTTTGTACAGACTAGCAATGAGACTAGCAAGCTTGGAAAACAGTTTAAATCAAGTTAACAAGCAATATGAAAAACATTACTGTGCCTTTAAGAGAAACAAATTTTGCCAAAATTTGAAATAACAGTGAAAAAAGGCAGTTAAACTAACGAAATTTTTACAGTGTATGTAACAAGTTAGCAGAGCATTGCACCCACTTGCAAATGGATGATTAACCCCTTAATACAAAAAACGGATTAACAAAACGAAAAATACGTTTTTAAATAGTCACAACAACTGCCACAGCTCCACTGTGGCTTTACCTTCCTCAATACACGACTTTTGAAGCCTTTTGAGCCCTTCAGAGATGTCCTATAGCATGCAGGGGACTGCTGAGGGAAGCTGAATGTCTCTGTCTGTAATTTTAACTGCGCAAAAAAGCGCTAAAATAGGCCCCTCCCACTCATATTACAACAGTGGAAAGCCTCAGGAAACTGTTTCTAGGCAAAAATCAAGCCAGCCATGTGGAAAAAAACTAAGCCCCAATAAGTTTTATCACCAAAGCATATATAAAAACGATTAAACATGCCAGCAAACGTTTTATATTGCACATTAATCAGAGTATATAACTCTGGTAGCAAGCCTGATACTAGTCGCTATTAAATCACTGTATTTAGGCTTAACTTACATTAATCCGGTATCAGCAGCATTTTCTAGCAATTCCATCCCTAGAAAAACTTAAAACTGCACATACCTTATTGCAGGATAACCTGCACGCCATTCTCCCTCTGAAGTTACCTCACTCCTCAGACATATGTGAGAACAGCAGTGGATCTTAGTTACTTCTGCTAAGATCATAGAAAAACGCAGGCAGATTCTTCTTCTAAATGCTGCCTGAGATAAAATAGTACAACTCCGGTACCATTTAAAAACAATAAACTTTTGATTGAAGAAAAAACTAACTATATTACACCACTTTCCTCTTACTACCTCCAGCTATGTTGAGAGTTGCAAGAGAATGACTGGATATGGCAGTTAGGGGAGGAGCTATATAGCAGCTCTGCTGTGGGTGATCCTCTTGCAACTTCCTGTTGGGAAGGACAAAAAACGATTTCTGGTGCTATCAATACATGTTTTAACCTATCAGCTAGATATATAGGTAGATACCACATTACAGTAATAAGCTCATTAAACAAATACATCAGAAGATTAGGAACCTGCAAAGATTTCAACTTAAAATGATGTAGCTCAGTATTTAGGATTCTAGGTTTCTACTATAGAATCTACAATCTTTTTCATTTCCGACAAAACTGGATGAATCTGCTTAATTTTCATAACTAGTTAGCCATTTTGTGGTTGACTACCGTGTTCATTTAAAACACAGATTTAAGGGTCAGCAGCTTGATAGTCAATCAGGAACAGACAACAGAGCAAATGGACAGACAAGCAGCAAAGCCCAGGAATCAGACCCAGGTGAGATCATAAAAAGGAGATCAGAAACAAGAATACCAGGAACAACTTCATAGAATAAACAGAAGCTAAATAGAGTTCTAAGGGCCTTTAATAACTTCCTGCACCTCTTTTGATGCACTTTCTGCCACAGTCATTTCTGATGTTCTATGTATAGTCCTGCTACAGCTAACACCAACTGTAGCCCATCCTGGGTCAAGAGTAGCGCTGCACTGCGCCCGCCGGACACTGTACTATCCCATAGGACATCTCAGATTCTTAGTAGTGACAATGAAAAACAATGGTATCCAACCTCTTGTCAAAAATAATAAAACTTCTTTATTGCTTCAACATCATGGGAAAAATAGGCTGGATTCCATTGTTTTTTTATTGTGTATACAGGTAGCCCTCAGTTTACGTCGGGGTTAGGTTCCAGAAGGAATGGTTATAAATCAAAACCGTTGTAAATTGAAACCCAGTTTATAATGTAAGTCAATGGGAAGTGAGGGAGTTAGGTTCCAGGCCCCTCTCAAAATTGTCATAAGTAACACCTAATACATTATTTTTGAAGCTTTGAAATGAAGAGTTTAAATGCTAAACAGCATTATAAACCTAATAAAATAATCACACAACACAGAATATATAATTAAACTAAGTTAAATTAACAAAAACATTTGCTAAACAGCATTATAAACCTAATAAAAAAATCACACAACACAGACTTCACTTGCATTTTTCTGCAAACAGTTCTTTCTATGCATTCCAATCTGGACTGATTTATAGGCAGGAAGATCTTGTTCCTTTGAAATCTGCTCAATAGCACAGGTCTGGTAAAACTGATTAATTTCAGCTTGCTTGGCTTTGCAGCAACACAAGCGGACAGCTCCACCTACTGGCTATTTTAATAAATGCACTTCTTCTAAATGCTTTTCAATAGCAGTCACATGACTGGAAAAAAGGTTGTTATTCTGAAACGGTGTAAATTGAACCGTTGTAAACTGAGGGCCACCTGTACTGGGATTGGCAGTCCCTGATGAATCCGTGCCCCAGGTGGATGGTTGCTGTCTCCATTGATAGCATTGGAATACAGATTCTTAGTAGTGCTACCAACCGCATCCATCTTAGCACTAAGGCATGGGCAGAACTTCTCAAGGCCTGATATAATCCATGCACTGTGAGTGAAATATTTTACTTTAATATATGTTTTGTTATGCATACATTCTAGTTTTAACACTTCAGATCTCCAAGAGCAATACATTTTCCGTAGCTATGATTGAACACATAATACATAACTATAATCGAGTACAGAATGCACTAAAAAAGCTGTCATCCACATTAAGATACTCTGGTAAATCTTTTTTGCCATTCACTTGTAATACCAGATTTGCTCTATTCCATATGCATAGCGCACCCTGTGCTATCGGTTGTGCTCACTTGTAACCTATGCCAATATCTGGGGGGCAAATAACAGAAATAATGCGACCGACCCCCTAGTTTTTATTTTTTTGTCTTAAGATAATTTTGAATTTTCTCACACAATGTGAACAATTTTGGTTTATTTTGATGAAGAACAGCACAGGCTGTTTAGGTATGATGTGTTTATTTTGGATTTAATATTAGGAAATTCCTTTGAACTATTTTCAGTTTCTTGTCTATGTTGGATATATAAATAAATATTATATATTAATAGAATGTTCCACAGAATTTGGTGCCGTTTTATACTTATAACTTAATAATAGTGATAACAACAACAATAAAAGCAAAGATATTTCTTTATTCGTTTCAAAATGTAATGATGGAGGTGATATAGTCCATAAAATAAAAAATACAAAGTTCAAAATGCTAAGGAAAATATTACCCATTATGTTTATTATATAATATATTCTCCAGGCAAGACAAAATATTACCGATTGTTTTACTTTTTTTTTTTTTTACACAGAAAATCTATTATTTTCATCACATAACCAATCCACAAAGTACACTTTGAGATGGTAATATAAAATGATAAATCAGATATATAAAAAAAACTCTGCAATATACTTTCATTATTTATTTTGTCCCCTTTTCCTGTGATTCCATTCTGAAATTGAGAGCTTTTCAGTTCCTGTTAGAAATCGAAGTTCAGAACACTGCCATTGGCTGCCACTCTAGTGACGTATTTATAACTGTCCCTAATTGGCCACAGCAGAGAAGGTAACCTTAGTTACAACATGGCAGCTTCCATTGTTTTATAGACACCAGGGGGCTGAATTATCAAGCTCCAAATGGAGCTTGATGCCCCTTTTTCCGCGTGAGCCTTCAGGCTCGCCGGAAACAGAAGTTATGAATCAGCGGTCGAAATACCGCTGCTCCATAACTTGTCCGCTTGCTCTGAGGCAGCGGATAGAAATCAACCCGATTGAATACGATCGGGTTGATTGACACCCCCTGCTAGCGGCCGATTGGCCGCGAATCTGCAGGGGGCGGCATTGCACCAGCAGTTCACAAGAACTGCTGGTGCAATGATAAATGCCAACAGCGTATGCAGTCGGCATTTATCGATGTGCAGCGGACATGATACGCTACATCGTATCATGCCCGCTCGCACTATCATAAATCTACCCCTAAAACTTTACACTTATTTTGTCAATATTTAAACAGCTAATGAAACTTTAAAAAATACATCTACATGTTAATCTCACACTAATCTTTAAATGCATTATTCTATCTAGCATTTATTTAGTGTTTAATGTCCCTTTAAAAGAACACAATGAGGCATATTTATCAAATGTCTGTCATACCTGATCCGACAATACGCTCTCCGTATTCAGCATTACACCAGCAGCTCTTGTGAGCTGCTGGTGCAACTCCGCCCCCTGCAGATTCGTGGCCAATCGGCCGCCAGCAGGGGTATCAATCAACCCGATCGTACTCAATCGGGTTGAATTGTGGCAATGTCTGTCCACCTGCTCAGAGCAGGCAGACAGGGTTATGGAGCCCAATCAAAGAAACAGCCAATTGCACATCAAACGCTCCAGGCCAAAACAGTAGCAAGTTACCAGTAGTGCATAACTGTTTCAGAGCCTACCTAGGTATGCTTTTCAAAAAAGGATACCAAGAGAATTAAGCAAATTAGATAAGAGAAGTACATTGGAATATTTTTAAGATGTCATGATCTGTCTCAAATATGAAAGTTTAAATTTTACTTTCCTGTCCTTTTATTCTGACAAAGGGCACTTCTAATGTAGTAATAAGACTTATAAGGCTGATTAATGAATATTTTGAAATCTATAGTAAAACATTAGGTAATTGGATTGCTGCACGAGCTTAGAAGCCTGTACGTGTAACAGAATTATTTATAAAATCACATTAGAAATCCTTTCAGATAACATTTACAAATTGTACATAACGATGTATATGAGTTGTAATCCAGTTTTTAGCATTTTGTTATACTTAGTTGATGGAAAATGCAACTATCAATTCAGTTAAAGGCACACAAAACCCCTATAGTGTTTCAACTGATAACCTTTAGTGAAATAAAACAAAAGGAAATAATAAGGGTATAAAGAAAATGTTTTAGTGTGTTGGTGCATTTTATTTTTGCATTGTTGTATATAACTGTCTAACCTCTGAAAAGGGGTTAAAAACATTGTTAAAGTCAGCGCCAATGCAGCAATGCACTGGTGATTGGTGGCTGCAAACATATGCTTATTTTCACTAGCACCCTTGGGCCTAGTTTACAAGTGGCACGCTAACTGTAGCTAACCCTATTTAGATGTATCAGTGAAAAGAGAAAAACTAACGCCTAGATTTAGAGTTCTGCGGCCAAAGGGGTGCGTTAGCAACGCGTGCTTTTTTCTGGCCGCACCTTTTAAATACCGCTGGTATTGAGAGTTCACAGAATGGCTGCGTTAGGCTCCAAAAAAGGAGCGTAGAGCATATTTACCGCAACTTCAACTCTCGATACCAGCGGTGCTTACGGACGCGGCCAGCTTCCAAAACGTGCTCGTGCACGATTCCCCCATAGAAAACAATGGGGCTGTTTGAGCTGAAAAAAAACCTAACACCTGCAAAAAAGCCGCGTTCAGCTCCTAACACAGCCCCATTGTTTGCTATGGGGAAACACTTCCTACGTCTGCACCTAACACTCTAACATGTACCCCGAGTCTAAACACCCCTAACCTTACACTTATTAACCCCTATTCTGCCGCCCCCGCTATCGCTGACACCTGCATATTTTTTTAACCCCTAATCTGCCGCTCCGTAAACCGCCGCTACTTACATTATCCCTATGTACCCCTAATCTGCTGCCCCTAACACCGCCGACCCCTATATTATATTTATTAACCCCTAATCTGCCCCCCACAACGTCGCCTCCACCTGCCTACACTTATTAACCCCTAATCTGCCGAGAGGACCGCACCGCTATTATAATAAAGTTATTAACCCCTAATCCACCTCACTCCCGCCTCAATAACCCTATAATAAATAGTATTAACCCCTAATCTGCCCTCCCTAACATCGCCGACAGCTAACTTCAAACATTAACCCCTAATCTGCCGACTGGAGCTCACTGCTATTCTAATAAATGTATTAACCCCTAAAGCTAAGTCTAACCCTAACACTAACACCCCCCTAAATTAAATATAATTTAAATCTAACAAAATAAATTAACTCTTATTAAAAAAATTATTCCTATTTAAAGCTAAATACTTACCTGTAAAATAAATCCTAATATAGCTACAATATAAATTATAATTATATTATAGCTATTTTAGGATTTAAATTTATTTTACAGGTAACTTTGTATTTATTTTAACCAGGTACAATAGCTATTAAATAGTTAAGAACTATTTAATAGCTAAAATAGTTAAAATAATTACAAAATTATCTGTAAAATAAATCCTAACCTAAGTTACAATTAAACCTAACACTACACTATCAATAAATTAATTAAATAAAATACCTACAATTATCTACAATTAAACCTAACACTACACTATCAATAAATTAATTAAATACAATACCTACAAATAAATACAATTAAATAAACTAACTAAAGTACAAAAAATAAAAAAGAACTAAGTTACAAAAAATAAAAAAATATTTACAAACATTAGAAAAATATTACAACAATTTTAAACTAATTACACCTACTCTAAGCCCCCTAATAAAATAACAAAGACCCCCAAAATAAAAAAATGCCCTACCCTATTCTAAATTACAAAAAATCAAAGCTCTTTTACCTTACCAGCCCTGAACAGGGCCCTTTGCGGGGCATGCCCCAAAGAATTCAGCTCTTTTGCCTGTAAAAAAACACATACAATACCCCCCCCCCAACATTACAACCCACCACCCACATACCCCTAATCTAACCCAAACCCCCCTTAAATAAACCTAACACTAAGCCCCTGAAGATCTTCCTACCTTATCTTCACGTCACCGGGTATCACCGATCGGTCCTGGCTCCAAAATCTTCATCCAACCCAAGCAGGGGCTGGCGATCCATAATCCTGAGGCTGAAGAGGTCCAGAAGAGGCTCCAAAGTCTTCATCCTATCTGGGAAGAAGAGGCGATCCAGACCGGCAACCATCTTGATCCAAGCGGCATCTTCTATCTTCATCCGATGAGGAACGGCTCCATCGTGAAGACCTCCAGCGCGGACCAATCTTCTTCCCCCGACGTCCAACTGAAGAATGACGGTTCCTTTAAGGGACGTCATCCAAGATGGCGTCCCTCAAATTCCGATTGGCTGATAGGATTCTATCAGCCAATCGGAATTAAGGTAGGAAAATTCTGATTGGCTGATGGAATCAGCCAATCAGAATCACGTTGAATCCGATTGGCTGATCCGATCAGCCAATCAGATTAAGCTTGCATTCTATTGGCTGATCAGAACAGCCAATAGAATGCAAGCTCAATCTGATTGGCTGATTGGATCAGCCAATCGGATTGAACTTGATTCTGATTGGCTGATTCTATCAGCCAATCAGAATTTTCCTACCTTAATTCCGATTGGCTGATAGAATCCTATCAGCCAATCGGAATTCGAGGGACGCCATCTTGGATGACGTCCCTAAAGGAACCGTCATTCTTCAGTTGGACGTCGGAGGAAGAAGATTGGTCCGCGCTGGAGGCCTTCACGATGGAGCCGTTCCTCATCGGATGAAGATAGAAGATGCCACTTGGATCAAGATGGTTGCCGGTCTGGATCGCCTCTTCTTCCCGGATAGGATGAAGACTTTGGAGCCTCTTCTGGACCTCTTCAGCCGCAGGATTATGGATCGCCAGCCCCCGCTTGGGTTGGATGAAGATTTTGGAGCCAGGACCGATCGTTGATACCCGGTGAGGTGAAGATAAGGTAGGAAGATCTTCAGGGGCTTAGTGTTTATTTAAGGGGGGTTTGGGTTAGATTAGGGGTATGTGGGTGGTGGGTTGTAATGTTGGGGGGGGTATTGTATGTTTTATTTTACAGGCAAAAGAGCTGAATTCTTTGGGGCATGCCCCACAAAAGGTCCTTTTAAGGGTTGGTAAGGTAAAAGAGCTTTGAACTTTTGTAATTTAGAATAGGGTAGGGCATTTTTTTATTTTGGGGGTCTTTGTTATTTTATTAGGGGGCTTAGAGTAGGTGTAATTAGTTTAAAATTGTTGTAATATTTTTCTAATGTTTGTAAATATTTTTTTATTTTTTGTAACAGTTCTTTTTTATTTTTTGTACTTTAGTTAGTTTATTTAATTGTATTTATTTGTAGGTATTGTATTTAATTAATTTATTGATAGTGTAGTGTTAGGTTTAATTGTAGGTAATTGTAGGTATTTTATTTAATTAATTTATTGATAGTGTAGTGTTAGGTTTAAATGTAACTTAGGTTAGGATTTATTTTACAGGTAAATTTGTAATTATTTTAACTAGGTAACTATTAAATAGTTCTTAACTATTTAATAGCTATTGTACCTGGTTAAAATAAATACAAAGTTGCCTTTAAAATAAATATTAATCCTAAAATAGCTATAATATAATTATAATTTATATTGTAGCTATATTAGGGTTTATTTTACAGGTAAGTATTTAGCTTTAAATAGGAATAATTTATTTAATAAGAGTTAATTTATTTCGTCAGATAAAAATTATATTTAACTTAGGGGGGTGTTAGGGTTAGGGTAAGAATTAACTTTAGGGGTTAAAAAATGTATTCTAGTAGCGGTGAGCTCCGCTCGGCAGATTAGGGGTTAATTATTGTAGGTAGCTGTCGGCGACGTTGTGGGGGGCAGATTAGGGGTTAATAAATATAATATAGGGGTCGGCGGTGTTAGGGGCAGCAGATTAGGGGTACATAGGGATAATGTATGCTGCAGCGGTATACGGAGCGGCAGATTAGGGGTTAATAATAATATGCAGGTGTCAGCGATAGCGGGGGCGGCAGATTAGGGGTTAATAAATATAATATAGGGGTCGGCGGTGTTAGGGACAGCAGATTAGGGGTACATAGGGATAACGTAGTTGGCGGCAGTGTACTGAGCGGAAGATTAGGGGTTAAAAAATTTAAATATAGTGGCGGCGATGTGGGGGGACCTCGGTTTAGGGGTACATAGGTAGTTTATGGGTGTTAGTGTACTTTAGAGCACAGTAGTTAA
The DNA here is from genome assembly GCF_027579735.1 of Bombina bombina. NCBI lineage: Eukaryota > Metazoa > Chordata > Amphibia > Anura > Bombinatoridae > Bombina > Bombina bombina. Next base: position 353,653,504 of record NC_069500.1, read on the forward strand.
GAGCTTTATGAACCGGCGTTAGCCCAGAAAGCTCTTAACTACTGACTTTTTTCTGCGGCTGGAGTTTTGTCGTTAGATTTCTAACGCTCACTTCAGCCACGACTCTAAATACCGGAGTTAGAAAGATCCCATTGAAAAGATAGGATACGCAATTGACGTAAGGGGATCTGCAGTATGGAAAAGTCGCGGCTGCAAAGTGAGCGTTAGACCCTTTCCTGACTGACTCCAAATACCGGCGGTAGCCTAAAACCAGCATTAGGAGCCTCTAACGCTGGTTTTGACGGCTAACGCCAAACTCTAAATCTAGGCCTAAGGGAGGGATAGTCAGACTCAACACTCATTGGTGATAAAGTAGTGGAAGGAGACAAATAGCAAACTGCCTAAATTATTACTTTTTTCCGTCTTCACCTACAGAAATTGTTATGTGTTAAAATGATTTAAATTCTAAACGTTACAGAGGAAGAGGTTTTAATGGCTTTATAAAAAACTAAAGTAAATAAGTATGCGGGTCCAGAAAATATTCCTCCAAGGGAACTTTGATCTGTGATAGCTATTTCATTAGGTAATTTATTTAACCAGTCACTATTAACAGTAGTTCTGGATGACTGGAAAATTATTAATGTAGTCCTTCTACATAAAAACAACGGTAGTCTGGGAAACATTGGTGACAATAGACCAATCAGTTTGACCTCAATTGCAAGGAAACTCATTTAAAATCTTTTTAAGGAAAGACTTTAAAAAGACACTGTCACACAGAACAAACTTATTCATAAAAAAGAAATTCCCTTGTAGTAGATGCTAAGATTGTTAAGTGGGTAGAATGCCAGAAGTCAGAGGGTTTAAATTAATGGAGAACATTCAAATAAGGGTCCAGTAAGTGGTGTTCTCGAAGGGTCAGTCATTGGGCCTGTTTTGTTTAATATGTTCTTCATTGATATTGCTAGTGGGCTCCAGTGGAAGGTGTGCTTGTTTGCTGATAATACAATGCAGCATCACAGCCGGGAAGTCCAGTAGAATACTTGGTTGCATTTTGAGAGGTATTAGCAGAAGAAATAGCAAGGTTCTAATGCCACTTTACAGATCACTAGTTAGACCTCTTGAATATTGAGTACAGTTCTGGGGACCATGAGGCCCATTTATCAAACTCCGGATGGAGCTTGAAAGGCAATGTTTCTGGCAAGTCTTCAGACTGGCCAGAAACAGCAGTTATGAAGCAGCGGTCTAACCCTGTCCGCCTGCTCTGATGAGGCAGACAGGAATCACCACAAATCAACCCGATCGAGTACGATCGGGGGGGGCAGCGTTGCACCAGCAGCTCTTGTGAGCTGCTGGTGCAATGCTGAATACGGAGAGCGTATTGCTCTCCACATTCAGCGAGGTCTTGCGGACCTGATCCGCATTGTCGGATCAGGTCCGCAAGACCTTTGATAATTCGGCCCCATTATCTCCAGAAGGATATAAAAAATATAAAAACTGTTTAAAGGAGGGCTACTAAAATGGTGCATGGTCTAAAATATAAAACGTAAAAGAAACAATCTATGATCTAAATATGTATTGTATAGAGGAGAGAAGGGAAAGAGGTGACACAATAGAACCCTTTAAATATATGAATGGACTGGATAAAGTGGAATCTGAAAGCATTTTCCACAAAAAAAGAAATACTTAAAGAGACATGAAACCTAAAAATTTTCTTTCATGATGATGCAATTTTAAACAACTTTCCAAATTACTGCTATTATTTAATTTGCTTCCTTCTCTTGTTATCCTTTGCTGAAATATTTATCTAGGCAAGCTCAGAAGCAGCAAAGAACCTAGATTGTCGCTGCTGATTGGTGGCTGCATATATATATATATATATATATATATATATACAGATTGTCATTGGCTCACCCATGTGTTCAGTTAGAAACCATTAGTGCATTGCTGCTCATTCAACAAATGATACAAAGAGAATGAAACAAATTAGATAATAGAAGTAAATTAGAAAGTTGTTTAAAACTGTATTCTCTATCTAAATCATGAAAGAAAATTATTGGGTTTCATGTCCCTTTAAACAAGGGGTCACAATCTTAGGTTAAAGTGTAGCAGGTTCAGGAGAAAACAGAATTTATGCTTACCTGATAAATTACTTTCTCTTGTGGTGTATCCAGTCCACGGATTCATCCTTTACTTGTTAGATATTCTCCTTCCTAACAGGAAGTGGCAAAGAGAGCACACAGCAGAGCTGTCCATATAGCTCCCCCTCTAGCTCCACCCCCCAGTCATTCGACTGAAGATTAGGAGGAAAAAGGAGAAACCATAGGGTGCAGTGGTGACTGTAGTTTAAAAATAAAAACCACCTGTCTTAAAATGACAGGGCGGGCCGTGGACTGGATACAACACAAGAGAAAGTAATTTATCAGGTAAGCATAAATTCTGTTTTCTCTTGTAAGGTGTATCCAGTCCACGGGTTCATCCTTTACTTGTGGGATACCAATACCAAAGCTTTAGGACACGGATGAAGGGAGGGAACAAGGCTGGTACCTTAAACAGAAGGCACCACTGCTTGTAAAACCTTTCTCCCAAAAATTTGTAAAATTTGGAAAAAGTATGAGGAGAAGACCAAGTTGCTGCCTTACAAATCTGTTCAACAGAAGCCTCATTTTTAAAGCCTGTAAGGAAGCCACTGCTCTGGTAGAATGAACAGTAATTGTTTCAGGAGGCTGCTGGCCAGCAGTCTCATAGGCCAAACGGATGATGCTTTTGAGTCAAAAGGAAAGAGAGGTAGCGGTCGCCTTTTGACCTCTCCTCTTACCAGAATAGATAACAAACAAAGAAGTTGTTAGTCTGAAATCCTTAGTTGCTTGTAAATAGAACTTTAAAGCACGAACCACATCAAGATTGTGTAACAGACGTTCCTTCTTTGACGAAGGATTAGGACACAGAGAAGGAACAACAATTTCCTGGTTAATATTCTTATTAGACACAACCTTAGGAAGAAAACCGGGTTTGGTACGCAAAACTACCTTATCTGCATGGAACACCAAGTAAGGTGAGTCACACTGTAAAGCAGATAACTCTGAAACTCTTCGCGCAGAAGAGATAGCTACCAAAAACAAAACTTTCCAAGATAAAAGCTTAATATCTATGGAATGTAAAGGTTCAAACGGAACCCCTTGCAGAACTGAAAGAACTAAATTCAGACTCCATGGCGGAGCAACAGGTCTATAAACAGGCTTGATTCTGACTAAAGCCTGAGTAAACGCTTGAACGTCTGGTACCTCCGCCAGACGTTTGTGTAAAAGAATAGACAAAGCAGATATCTGTCCTTTTAAGGAACTAGCTGACAATCCTTTCTCCAATCCATCTTGGAGAAAAGACAATATCCTGGGAATCTTAATCTTACTCCATGAGTAGCCCTTGGATTCGCACCAACCAAGATATTTTCGCCAAATCTTATGGAAGATTTTCCTGGTGACAGGCTTTCTAGCCTGAATCAGGGTATCGATAACCGCCTCAGAGAAACCACGCTTAGATAGAATTAGGCGTTCAATCTCCAAGCAGTCAGACGCAGAGAAATTAGATTTGGATGTTTGAAAGGACCTTGAAGTAGAAGGTCCTGCCTCATTGGCAGAGTCCATGGTGGAACGGATGACATGTCCACTAGGTCTGCATACCAAGTCCTGCGTGGCCACGCAGGTGCTATTAGAATCACCGATACCCTCTCCTACTTGATTCTGGCAACCAGACGAGGAAGGAGAGGAAACGGTGGAAACACATAGGCCAGATTGAAGGACCAAGGCGCTGCTAGAGCATCTAACAACACGGCCTGGGGATCCCGGGACCTGGACCCGTAAAAAGGAAGTTTGGCATTCTGACGGGATGCCATCAGATCCAATTCTGGAGTGCCCCATAGCTGAGTCAGCTGAGCAAATACCTCCGGGTGGAGTTCCCACTCCCCCGGATGAAAAGTCTGACGACTTAGAAAATCCGCTTCCCAGTTGTCTACTCCTGGGATGTGAATTGCTGAGAGGTGGCAAGAGTGATCCTCCGCCCACCTGATTATTTTGGTTACTTCCATCATTGCTAGGGGACTCCTTGTTCCCCCTTGATGGTTGATGTAAGCTACAGTCGTGATGTTGTCCGACTGAAATCTGATGAATTTGGCCGCAGCTAGCTGAGGCCATGCCTGAAGAGCGTTGAATATCGCCCTCAGTTCCAGAATGTTTATCGGGAGAAGAGCTTCTTCCCGAGACCATAAGCCCTGAGCTTTCAGGGAGTCCCAGACAGCACCCCAGCCCAACAGACTGGTGTCGGTCGTTACAATGATCCACTCTGGTCTGCGGAAACACATTCCCTGAGACAGGTGATCCTGAGACAACCACCAGAGAAGAGAATCTCTGGTCCCCTGGTCCAACTGTATTTGAGGAGACAAATCTGCATAATCCCCATTCCACTGTTTGAGCATGCATAGTTGCAGTGGTCTGAGGTGTATCCGTGCAAAAGGGACTATGTCCATTGCCGCTACCATTAGTCCGATTGTCTCCATGCACTGAGCTACAGACGGCCGAGGAATGGAATGAAGAGCTCGGCAAGTAGTTAAGAGTTTTAACTTTCTGACCTCCGTCAGAAATATTTTCATTTCTACCGAGTCTATTAGTGTTCCAAGGAAGGGAACTCTTGTGAGGGGGGAGAGAGAACTCTTTTTGATGTTCACCTTCCACCCGTGAGACCTCAGAAAGGCCACTACGATTTCCGTGTGAGACTTGGCTCTTTGGAAAGTTGACGCCTGAATTAAGATGTCGTCTAGATAAGGCGCCACTGCTATGCCCCGTGGTCTTAGCACCGCCAGGAGGGACCCTAGCACCTTTGTGAAAATTCTGGGAGCAGTGGCCAACCCGAAAGGGAGAGCCACAAACTGAAAATGCTTGTCCAGAAAGGCAAACCTGAGAAACTGGTGATGATCTTTGTGGATAGGAATGTGTAGATACGAATCCTTTAGATCCACGGTAGTCATATATTGAACCTCCTGGATCATTGGTAAGATTGTCCGAATGGTCTCCATCTTGAATGATTTTATTTGTTTAGAATTTTGAGATCCAGGATTGGAATTTGTTTAGAATTTTGAGATCCAGGATTGGTCTGAAAGTTCCTTCTTTTTTGGGAACCACAAACAGGTTTAAGTAAAACCTTAGCCCTTGTTCCGCAATTGGAACTGGGTGGATCACTCCCATTGTATGTAGGTCTTCTACACAGCGTAAGAACGCCTCTTTCTTTGTCGTGTCTGTAGACAGACGAGAAATATGGAACCTTCCCCTTGGAGGGGAGTCCTTGAATTCTAGAAGATATCCCTGGGATACAATCTCTAAGGCCCAGGGATCGTGTACGTCTCTTGCCCAGGCCTGAGCGAAGAGAGAGAGTCTGCCCCCTACTAGATCCGGTCCCAGATCGGGGGCTACCCCTTCATGCTGTCTTGGAGGCAGCTGCAGGTTTCTTGGCCTGTTTACCCTTGTTCCAGCCCTGGTAAGGTTTCCAGGCTGCCCTGGGTTGTGAATTGTTACCCTCTTGCTTTGCAGCAGGGGAGGATGAAGCGAGACCGCTCCTGAAATTTCGAAAGGAACGAAAATTATTTTGTTTGTTCTTTGTCTTAAAGGACTTGTCCTGAGGGAGAGCATGGCCTTTTCCCCCAGTGATTTCTGAGATAATCTCTTTCAATTCAGGCCCGAAAAGGGTCTTTCCTTTGAAAGGGATGTTCAGCAGTTTGGATTTTGACGACACATCGGCCGACCAGGACTTGAGCCATAGCGCCCTGCGCGCCAGAATGGCGAAACCTGAATTCTTTACCGCTAACTTAGCTAGTTGGAAAGCGGCATCTGTGATAAAAGAATTAGCCAGCTTAAGAGCCTTAATTCTGTCCATAATATCCTCATATGAGGTCTCCGTCTGGAGCGCATCTTCCAGCGCATCGAACCAGAAAGCAGCTGCAGTAGTTACAGGAACAATGCACGCTATAGGTTGGAGAAGAAAACCTTGATGAACAAAAATTTTCTTAAGTAAACCCTCTAACATTTTATCCATAGGGTCTTTAAAAGCACAACTGTCCTCAATTGGTATGGTTGGGCATTTAGCAAGTGAAGAAACAGCCCCCTCCACCTTAGGGACCGTCTGCCACAATTCCCGCGTGGTGTCAGATATGGGGAACATTTTCTTAAAAACAGGAGGGGGAACAAACTGAATACCTGGTCTATCCCACTCCCTAGTTACTATATCCGCAATCCTCTTATGGACCGGGAACACATCAGTGTAAACAGGAACTTCTAGGTACTTGTCCATTTTACACAATTTCTCTGGAACCACCAAACGGTCACAGTCATCCAGAGTAACTAATACCTCCCTGAGTAATAAGCGGAGGTGTTCTAGTTTAAATTTAAAAGCCAACGTATCTGAGTCTGTCTGAGGAGCAACCTTTCCTCTCCCTCATACAGCACATCCCTCGCCCCCATTTCAGAGCGTTGTGAGTGTATATCGGATACAGCTACTAAAGCGTCAGAATGCTCATAATCTGTACTTAAAACAGAGCTATCATGCTTTGCAGGTAACACGGGCAGCTTAGATAAAAATACTGAGAGGGTATTATCCATAACTGCCGCCAAATCTTGTAAGGTAAAAGAGTTAGACGCTCTAGAGGTGCTAGGCGTCGCTTGAGCGGGCGTAACTGGTTGTGACACTTGGGGAGACGTCAACGGGCTAACCTCATTACCTTCTGTCTGAGAATCATCTTGGGCCACATTTTTAAGTGCAACAATATGGTCTTTAAAATGTATAGACATATCAGTACACGTGGGACACATTTTGAGAGGGGGTTCCACCATGGCTTCTAAACACATTGAACAAAGATTTTCCTTGGTGACAGACATATTTAACAGACTAGTAGTAAGACAAACAGGCTTAGAAATCACATTAATCAAGCAAAAACACACTTTGCAAAAAAACGTTACTGTGCCTTTAAGAAATAAAAAAGGCACACAATTTTCCAAAACAGTAAAAAAATTTCACAGTATGTACCTAAAGCATTGGTAAGATTGCACAACTAGCAAAAAATCGATTAACCCCTTAACCCCTTAGTGACCAGAGCACTTTTCCATTTTCTGTCCGTTTGGGACCAAGGCTATTTTTACATTTTTGCGGTGTTTGTGTTTAGCTGTAATTTTCTTCTTACTCATTTACTGTACCCACACATATTATATACCGTTTTTCTCGCCATTAAATGGACTTTCTAAAGATACCATTATTTTCATCATATCTTATAATTTACTATAAAAAAAATTATAAAATATGAGGAAAAAATGGAAAAAAACACACTTTTTCTAACTTTGACCCCCAAAATCTGTTACATATCTAAAACCACCAAAAAACACCCATGCTAAATAGTTTCTAAATTTTGTCCTGAGTTTAGAAATACCCAATGTTTACATGTTCTTTGCTTTTTTTGCAAGTTATAGGGCCATAAATACAAGTAGCACTTTGCTATTTCCAAACCATTTTTTTCCAAAATTAGCGCTAGTTACATTAGAACACTGATATCTTTCAGGAATCCCTGAATATCCCTTGACAAGTATATATTTTTTTTTAGTAGACATCCCAAAGTATTGATCTAGGCCAATTTTGGTATATTTCATACCACCATTTCACCGCCAAATGCGATCAAATACAAAAAATTGTTCACTTTTTCACAAATTTTTTCACAAACTTTAGGTTTCTCACTGAAATCATTTACAAACAGCTTGTGCAATTATGGCATAAATGGTTGTAAATTCCTCTCTGGGATCCCCTTTGTTCAGAAATAGCACACATATATGGCTTTGGCGTTGCTTTTTGGTAATTAGAAGGCCGCTAAATGCCACTGCGCACCACAAGTGTATCATGCCCAGCAGTTAAGGGGTTAATTAGGGAGCTTTTAGGGAGCTTGTAGGGTTAATTTTAGCTTTAGTGTAGTGTAGTAGACAACCCCAAGTATTGATCTAGGCACATTTTGGTATATTTCATGCCACCATTTCACCGCCAAATGCGATCAAATTAAAAAAAACGTAAAATTTTTCACAATTTTAGGTTTCTCACTGAAATCATTTACAAACAGCTTGTGCAATTATGGCACAAATGGTTGTAAATGCTTGTCTGGGATCCCCTTTGTTCAGAAATAGCAGACATATATGACTTTGGCGTTGCTTTCTGGTAATTAGAAGGCCACTAAATCCTGTTGCGCCTCACACGTGTATTATGGCTAGCAGTGAAAGGGTTAATTAGGGAGTTTGTAGTGAGCTTGCAGGGTTAATTTTAGCTTTAGTGTAGAGATCAGCCTCCCATCTGACACATCCCACCCCCAGATCCCTCCCAAACAGCTCCCTTCCCTCCCCCACCCCACAATTGTCCCCGCCATCTTAAGTACTGGCAGAAAGTCTGCCAGTACTAAAATAAAAGGGTTTTTAAAAAAAAAATGAATTTTTTTTTAGCATATTTACATATGCTACTGTGTAGGATCCCCCCCTTAGCCCCCAACCTCCCTGATCCCCCCCAAAACCGCTCTCTAACCCTCCCCTCTGCCTTATTGGGGGCCATCTTGGGTACTGGCAGCTGTCTGCCAGTACCCAGTTTACAATAAAAAGTGCTTTTTTGGGGTTTTTTTTGTTTTTTTCTGTAGTGTAGCTTCCCCCAACCCCCCACCCCCCACAAACAAACCCCCACCACCTTGCTGATTGTTTGGATTTTAGTTTTTATTATATTTTTTATATCCCCATTTTCTGCAGTGTAGCGGTTCCCACCCGCTCCCTCCCCGTGCACGCGCCCGCCCCCACCCTCCCGTGCACGCGCGCGCGCCCGTGCGCGCCCCCAGCCACCCCCGCCCACGATCCCGCCCCCCTTCAGATCCACATGGCCATCGATGGCCGCCACCCGCCTCCCGGTCCGGCTCCCACCCACCAACGCAGGTAGCCACCGATCTCCGGTGCAGAGAGGGCCACAGAGTGGCTCTCTCTGCACCGGATGACTTAAAAAGGTTATTGCAGGATGCCTCCATATCGAGGCATCACTGCAATAACCGGAAAGCAGCTGGAAGCGAGCAGGATCGCTTCCAGCTGCTTTCCACACTGAGGACGTGCAGGGTACGTTCTCAGGCATTAACTGCCTTTTTTCTGAGGACGTACCCTGCACGTCCTCAGTCGTTAAGGGGTTAATGCCCAAACCGGATCAATAGTAACCTAACAGACCGGTTAAAACAAATTTATCACCTTGCCACAGCTCTGCTGTGGCCCTACCTTCCCTTAGGAGTCAGATTTATGGGGAAAAAGCTTCTTATGAGTCCTCAAACTGTAGCAGGAGCCACTATGTGAACACAGCCTTAAGATCTAGTCAATCTAACTGCGCATCTGAGGCGCGAAATTAGGCCCCTCCCACCTTACTCCGGTGCTGTGAGGCCTAAAGAAACACTCCTAAGAGTGCGTAATTAAATTTAATGCGCTAGAGTGCCAATTTATTGTGCACCTGCAAATGGGCAAATTCGCCCGTTTACGTCTGCACGATAAATAACCAGCCATTACAAGATCTCTGGTTAATTTTAAAAATGTTCCCCAATTGCCCCCAAACTTAAATGTGCATATTATTAATAAAAATAAAAATAAGCTGGAAGAAGCCCGTATGTTGAACGGGTGAAACGCGCATAGAAGCCCGTATGTTGAACGGGTGAAACGCGCATAGGTGCTGATCTTCAGCGGTGTTGTCAGCTGAACACCGCCGATCTCTTCAATTTCTTTCTTACATTGGGGCAATTCTCCTGAAGGCGTGCTATGCACTAAAGTGCCTTCTTAACTATCTGGCGTTCAACCTGGCATAAAAGAAAAAGAAAAAGGTTGAACGGCAGATGGTCTGAATACCGCAGATGCAGGTAAACACAGCTTTTATACAGCCTCTATCTGAACTGACATCGGAACAGGTAACCATTTCATTGCTGTTTAATAATCACACTGAATATAAACCTCTGTGAAGTGGCTAAATAGGATAAATAGCCTGTTTGCTGGAAGTCAGAGGGTGTGACAGATTGTTTGTTATGGACTATAATGATGTGGGAAACCTGAATGAATGGTTGCTTAAACAAGCTGAGCCTGCGCTACTAATCAATTGCATACTAACATATGCCTGCGGATTACAAATATAGCCCATGAAATTTTGAATAACCTCACTAATATGGACCCTCTGTGATTGTGTATGTTTAATCCGATAAGGTTAAACCATCTATATATGGAAAGTCAGAGGGAGTGTTTGGTTACTTTAAATGGATCTCCGTACAACAAGTTGAAGTCAGTTTGTTGATTTGCATTATTCATTAGGACACACAACATATGTTATCCATTATTCTGGATTTAAATTAATGGACATTGTTGTTTGACTTTCTCCTTTTTGTTATTATGCAGCTCGTATTTCCCATTTGAAACAAATTGTTTATAATAATGTTGCCAACTGTTATAATTAAATATATCAACTGTATCAGGGTTGTTAGCTTTTCTTTCTCTCTTTCTCCCTGATTTTCCCTATGGGGTTGCTATTTTTATTGATTGAGCTATAGTCTTGTGCTGGATAATAGTGGTCTATTCTCTCTTCTTTCTAAGTATAAAAATAAAAATATGACCATCTTTATAAAAAGCAGTTTTTGGGGTTAAAATGAGCGGGTAAGGGATGTTAGAAAAAAAAAACGGTACTGAAAAGTGCCTTTACATAGCAGTCTATGGGGACTGTGTTATTCCTGTAAATATATATGTATATGCTTATACACATATATATTTAATAAGCATATACAAATATATTTAAACTTTGTTGCCCGATTACCCCTTCATTGCGCTAGGTTCTCTGCCGTGTCTCATGGCATGAGAACAAGGCCCACATTGGAGCCTATGGAAGCACGCTCTTGTGAGCGCAAAGCTTCCATGCAATGCGTACACGAGGTCGCACTCGCATTGCGGCTAACTTGTAACACCTGCACACATTTGCGTGTGCTGGTATTACTGAGTGGAGCACAAATAACGCAATTGCGTAATCTGGCCCTTTATTGGGAATTATTTTTTTTTATTTAATGACCCTTTAACAAAACATTCAATCCAATACTGTACTTACTATATATATATTTATATATATATATATATATATATATATACCCCGTACAAGAAGTGAGTTTGCAAACATCTAGCACACACAAGAATACAGCACATGCTCCTGGCACTGTCCATCATCTCCATCGTCAGCACAGATTCCAGTTCCTGTGTGCTTCAGTTTCAGCGTAATCCGGCCCCAATAGTCTGTCCTGTCCCTGTACAACACTTGCTTCCTTAGAAATACCTGATTCTATGTTAACAGCATTGAAATCTATATCTGGTGGTACCAGACCAGATTTGCAGCTACAAAGAGGGCCCCACTTAAAGGGATATTACAATCCCAGTGAGTTTCTATAAAGTAATGGGTATCGCCATGTTTGACCTTAAGTTTTTCCTTTATCTCATTCTCCTATAGAGAACAATTAGAGACAGATATTAAAACAGACGATAAAAAAAATGTCTAAACAAGGCTGTGTGCAACCCTTAAGACTTACTTAAGGGGGGGGGGGTTGGTTCAGTCAAATTATCAAATTATTTAGATACAGAAATCCCCCTTTACTTTACAGGATTGTGATCAACCTTTATAGAACTTTATAGAAACAAGACATTTACATTTATATAATAAATATTTAAACAACTAATATAATTGTAAAACATACATCCACATATTCTAAGGCTAATCTCTGTACTGAATACATTGTAATGTCTAGCATGTATCTACTGTTTAATATCCCTTTAAGATCTTGCCAGGCTCAGCCTCACATACATTTGTATCTAAAGCTTATAAAACCATATCAGGAGCTTCCCCATTAATCATCGGCTGATTTTCTAGTCCAGTGTTATTATTATCCTCACATGCAAAAATGTCATCTGGCACAACCATAGCTCGAGCTGGAAATAAATACATTACACATTTAGGATGAACTATTTTGCTTTCGGTTTTACACACTAAAAAAAATGAGCCTGAAGAATCTTTGAATAAAAAGCTCTTTCAATTGTATGAAAAGTAATGGGTCCCATATATTTTTTTTGTCTAAAGGAGGAAGTAAAATACAGTTTGTTAAATCATCAAAAACAAGTGGAAAAAAAATACTACAAAAGGAAGACAGCCAGCAGCAATGTAATAACACAAGGGCCGTGTAACAGTCACACGCACATAGTAGCACCTTTGCTTCAGGTCCTTTATGCTACATATTTGTAACAGCATGAAACCATACTCAGTGCTTTTTACAGCTATAGCGGGCTATCTGGCTCCTGGCCAAGCGATTACTATAGTTTTACTATTACTAAAGACAATCATGCATTAAAATCAAAATAGAATGCGTCTTAAAGGGACCAGAAACCCAAAATTGTTCTTAAATGTCTCATGTACTTCTATTATCTAATTTTCTTTGTTCTCTTGGTATCCATTGTTGATAAGCATACCTAGGTAGGGTCAGGAGCAGCAATGCACTACTGGGAGCTAGCTGTTGATTGGCAGCTGCACATATATAGTTCTTGTACTTGGCTCAGCTGATATGTTCAGCTGGTTCCCAGTAGTGCATTGCTACTTGTTCAACAAAGGATACAAAAAGAATGACGCAACAATTTGATAATAGTAAATTGGAAAGTTGGTTACAATTGGGTTTTATGTCCCTTTAAGGAAAAATAGAACACAGACATATAATGATACTGACAATCTAAGCATGCACTGATTATTCTGGATTCCAGCAGATAAAACACAGTTATTTCCATACAGTAATTTAAGGCTTTATTAATGCTTCAGTATTCAACAACAGAACATTACACCTGGGAATACAGAGCTAATCATGCTTCACTTATTGGACTTTGCATACATATCATCCAGTTTGCGCGTTTCCAAGGAAACTGAAGTGGAATTTGCTTTAAACTATACTGAAACAGATTTGCAACCAATCCCAAGAGCCCCCTTTGCAGTAAGGGCTACTTAACTACTGCAGCGCTCAGAAACCCAAGTACTGCAGAGGTGTTTAACAAAATAAGAGAAAAAAAACACATTATATATATGAATGTGATTGTTTTATGAAAATGTCAATCAAATGTATTTCCTCACTACACTACCCAGTACATTTTTAGTTTCTGTTACAATGTACAGTTAATAATAGTTGACTGTTTATTAGTTTATTTGCTGCCATTTAGGGGGGATATACTGGTAAAGACCATGGCCGCCGGTTTTTGCGAGGGTTTGGTATACTATATACAGCGCCGCATATAAATGCGGCACATATATTTCACCCGCCCGACGTAGTTTTTTCACCCATAGACTAACATATAAAACCCGCGCAATTTGGTATCCAATATCCAGCGCAAAGCCTTACGTGGCGAAAATGGAGAAATCTTACTCCATTTTCACCTCGCAGTAAAATGCAGCCGTAGCAAGCCTTGCGCTGAGTATGGGAGCACCGTAACTCCCTAAACTGCCTGCAAAAAAAAAAATTGTCGTACCATAGAAGAAATTAATTTATCAGGTAAGCATAAATTTACTTTTCTTCTATAAGGTACGACGAGTCCACGGATTCATCCTTTACTTGTGGGATACAATACCAAAGCTACAGGACACGGATGAATGGGAGGGACAAGACAGATGGTTAAACAGAAGGCACCACTGCTTGAAGAATTTTTCTCCCAAAAATAGCCTCCGAAGAAGCAAAAGTATCAAATTTGGAAAATTTGGAAAAGGTATGAAGCGAAGACCAAGTCGCAGCCTTACAAATCTGTTCAACAGAAGCATAATTTTTAAAAGCCCATGTGGAAGCCACTGCACTAGTAGAGTGAGCTGTAATTCTTTCAGGAGGCTGCTGTCCAGCAGTCTCGTATCCCAAACGGATGATGCTTTTCAGCCAAAAAGAGAGGTAGCCGTAGCTTTTTGACCTCTACGTTTTCCAGAATAGACAACAAACAAAGAAGATGTTTGACGGAAATCTTTGGTCACTTGCAAGTAAAACTTCAAAGCACGAACCACGTCCAAGTTGTGCAACAGACGGTCCTTTTTAGAGGAAGGATTAGGACACAGAGAAGGAACAACAATTTCCTGATTGATATTCCTACTAGTAACAACCTTAGGAAGGAACAGGTTTGGTACGCAAAACCAGCTTATCAGCATGGAAAACAAGATAAGGCGAGTCGCATTGCAATGCAGATAGTTCAGAAACTCTTCGAGCCGAAGACATAGCAACTAAAAACAGAACTTTCCAAGATAGAAGCTTAATATCTATGGAATGCATAGGTTCAAACGGAACCCCTTGAAGAACTTTAAGAACTAAATTCAAACTCCATGGCGGAGCAACAGGTTTAAACACAGGCTTGATTCTAACTAAAGCCTGACAGAACGACTGAACGTCTGGAACATCTGCCAGACGCTTGTGCAGTAGAATTGATAAAGCAGATATCTGTCCCTTTAAGGAACTAGCTGATAGCCCTTTCTCCAATCCTTCTTGAAGAAAGGACAAAATCCTAGGAATCCTGATCTTACTCCATGAGTAGCCTTTGGAATCGCACCAATAAAGATACTTACGCCATATCTTATGATAAATTTTCCTGGTGACAGGCTTTCGAGCCTGAATCAAGGTATCTATGACCGACTCAGAGAAACCCCGCTTGGATAAAATCAAGCGTTCAATCTCCAGGCAGCCGAAGAGAAACTAGATTTGGATGCTGGAACGGACCTTGAATCAGAAGGTCCTGTCTCAGTGGCAGAGTCCATGGTGGAAGAGATGACATGTCCACCAGGTCTGCATACCAAGTCCTGCGTGGCCACGCAGGTGCTATCAAAATCACCAAAGCTCTCTCCTGTTTGATTCTGGCAATCAAACGAGGAAGGAGAGGAAATGGTGGAAACACATAAGCCAGGTTGAACGACCAGGGTACTGCTAGATCAGTACTGCCTGAGGATCCCTTGACCTGGACCCGTAACAAGGAAGTTTGGCGTTCTGACGAGACGCCATCAGATCCAATTCTGGTGTGCCCCATTGCTGAATCAATTGTGCAAACACCTCCGAATGGAGTTCCCACTCCCCCGGATTAAAAGTCTGACGACTTAGAAAATCCGCTTCCCAGTTCTCCACTCCTGGGATATAGATTGCTGATAGATGGCAAGAGTGAGACTCTGCCCATCAAATTATTTTGGTAACCTTTATCATCGCTAGAGAACTCTTTGTTCCCCCCTGATGATTGATATATGCTACAGTCGTGATATTGTCCGACTGGAATCTTATGTATCTGGAAGAAGCGAGCTGAGGCCACGCCTGAAGCGCATTGAATATCGCTCTCAGTTCTAGAATATTTATCGGGAGGAGAGCCTCCTCCTGAGTCCACAAACCCTGTGCTTTCAGGGAATTCCAGACTGCACCCCAGCCCAATAAGGGCCACTGACGGCCGAGGAATGGAACGAAGAGCTCGGAAGGTGGTTAAAATCTTTGATTTCCTGACCTCCGTCAGAAAAATTTTCAAGTCCACCGAATCTATCAGAGTTCCCATGAATGGAACTCTTGTGAGAGGGATAAGTGAACTCTTTTTTATGTTCACCTTCCACCCGTGAGATCTTAGAAAAGCCAACATGATGTCTGTTTGAGACTTGGCTAGTTGGTAAGTCGACTCCTGAATTAAGATATCGTCCAGATAAGGCGCCACTGCTATGCCCCGCGGCCTTAGAACCGCCAGAAGGGACCCTAGCACCTTTGTGAAAATTCTGGGAGCTGTGGCCAACCCGAAGGGAAGAGCCACAAACTGGTAATGCTTGCCCAGAAAGGCAAACCTGAGGAACTGGTGATGATCTTTGTGGATAGGGATATGTAGATACGCATCCTTTAAGTCCACGGTGGTCATATATTGACCCTCCTGGATCATTGGTAAAATTGTCCGAATGGTCTCCATCTTGAAAGATGGGACTCTGAGGAATTTGTTTAGGATCTTGAGATCTAAGATTGGTCTGAAGGTTCCCTCTTTTTTGGGAACCACAAACAGATTGGAGTAAAACTCCTGCCCCTGTTCTGTTTTCGGAACTGGGCGGATCACTCCCATGGTATATAGGTCTTCTACACAACGTAAGAACGCCTCTCTTTTTTCTGGTTTGCAGACAATTGAGAAAGATGGAATCTCCCCCTTGGAGGAGAATCTTTGAAATCTAGAAGATACCCCTGGGGTACGATTTCTAAAGCCCAGGAGTCCTGAACGTCTCTTGCCCAAGCCTGAGCAAAGAGAGAAAGTCTGCCCCTACTAGATCCGGTCCCGGATCGGGGGCTACCCCTTCATGCTGTCTTGGTGGCAGCAGCGGGCTTCTTGGCCTGTTTAACTTTGTTCCAAGTCTGGTTAGGTCTCCAGACTGACTTGGATTGAGCAAAATTCCCCTCTTGTTTTGCAGCAGGGGAAGAGGTAGAGGGACCACCTTTGAAGTTTCGAAAGGAACGAAAATTATTTTGTTTGGTCCTCATCTTATTTGTCTTATCCTGAGGAAGGGCATGGCCTTTCCATCCAGTGATGTCTGAAATGATCTCTTTCAGTTCAGGCCCGAATAGGGTCTTACCTTTGAAAGGGATGGCTAAAAGCTTAGATTTTGATGACACATCAGCAGACCAGGACTTAAGCCATAACTCTCTACACGATAAAATGGCAAAACCTGACTTCTTTGCCGCTAATTTAGCCAATTGAAAAGCGGCATCTGTAATGAAAGAATTAGCTAGCTTGAGCGCCCTAATTCTATCCAAAATATCATCTAATGGGGTCTCAACCTGAAGAGCCTCCTCCAGAGCCTCGAACCAAAAAGCACCTGCAGTAGTTACAGGAACAATGCACGCTATAGGTTGGAGAAGAAAACCCTGATGAACAAATATTTTCTTTAGGAGACCCTCTAATTTTTTATCCATAGGATCTTTGAAAGCACAACTGTCCTCAATAGGTATAGTTGTACGCTAAGCCAGGGTAGAAATAGCTCCCTCCACCTTAGGGACCGTCTGCCACGAGTCCCGCATGGTATCTGATATGGGAAACATTTTCTTAAAAGTAGGAGGGGGAGCGAACGGAATACCTGGTCTATCCCACTCCTTAGTAACAATGTCCGAAATCCTCTTAGGGACCAGAAAAACATCAGTGTAGGCAGGAACCTCTAGAAATCTGTCCATTTTACACAATTTCTCTGGAACTACAATAGGGTGACAATCATCCAGAGTCGCTAAAACCTCCCTGAGCAACAAGCGGAGGTGTTCTAGTTTAAATTTAAAAGCCGTCATATCTGAGTCTGTCTGAGGGAACATCTTTCCTGAATCAGAAATTTCTCCCTCAGACGGCAAATCCCTCACCCCCAACTCAGAACATTGTGAGGCTACATCGGAAATGGCTAATAAAGCGTCAGAGGGCTCAGCATTTGTTCTCACACCAGACCTACTGCGCTTCCCCTGCAACCCAGGCAGCTTAGATATAACCTCTGTGAGGGTAGTATTCATAACTGCGGCCATATCTTGCAGGGTGAAAGAATTAGATGCACTAGAAGTAATTGGCGTCGCTTGTGCGGGCGTTAATGGTTGTGACACTTGGGGAGAAATAGATGGCATAACCTGATTTCCTTCTGACTGAGAATCATCCTGCGACATACTTTTAGTAGCTAAAATATGTTCTTTGCAATTTATTGACCTTTCAGTGCATGAGGGACACATTCTAAGTGGGGGCTCCATAATGGCTTCTAAACATATTGAACAATGACTTTCCTCAATGTCAGACATGTTGAATAGGCTAGTAATCACTACAAACAAGCTTGAAAACACTTTATTTAGTGAAAAAACAACAATCTTAAAAAACGGTACTGCGCCTTTAAGAGAAAAAAAGCATACACGTTCTGCAAAACTGCTTTAAAATACACCAAACTTTCCAAATTTTTGATAGCAGACTCAATTTGTGTAGTTAAGTTTGCCCCACAAGAAAATAAAACATTTAACCCTTTATTGCAAACCGGATTGATAATAAGGCCTAAATCCGGAAAAAAACACCCCCAGCACCTTGCCACAGCGCTGCTGTGGCGCCTACCTGCCCTCAGGGAATGTAAATATGGAGTTAAAGCTTCGATTTGGCCCAAAACATCCACAAGGGCCCTCAGCAGTTGGAGCTTCCTGCTTGCTGAGTGAAAACAACTGCGCATCTGAGGCGTGAAAATAGGCCCCACCCATCTCACTCAATGTCTCTACAGCCTCAAAGAACCGCACCAGAGCGGTTTTAAACTAGCCATGTGGGTTCTGAGACCCAAAAAAATAAGCCAAGTGTACCCTCAATAAAGTTGCCACAAAAAACGTTATTGCCCACAAAACGTTAACAGCACTCCCAGTTCATAAAACGTTTGCCCACAAACATTCAAAAACCAGTGTCAACCATTTTTTAATTAGCCCCTTATGCAAGCTTAGTAATACCCTTCTAAAGCTCTTAGGATTACTGCTTACCCTTACCCTCATGGGGATACTGTCAGCCTTTCTGAAATACACAGTCTCTCCAGAAAAAATGACTGAACATACCTCACTGCTATATAGCATGAAAACGTTCTTCACACTGAAGTTTCTTGTACCCCTCAGTCTCTGTGGGAACTGCACTGGATCTTAGTGACAAATGCTAAGATCATCATCCTCCAGGCAGAAGTCTTCATCCATCTGCTGCATGAGAGTAAATAGTACACACCGGTACCATTTAAAACAAAAAACTCTTGCTTGAAGAAATTAAAAACTAATATTTTATCACCTCTTTCACTTTACCCTTCCTAGTACTTAGAGTAGGCAAAGAGAATGACTGGGGGGTGGAGCTAAGGGAGGAGCTATATAGAAAGCTCTGCTGTGGTGCTCTTTGCCACTTCCTGTTAGCAGGAGGATAATATTCCACAAGTAAAGGATGAATCCGTGGACTCGTCGTACCTTATAGAAGAAATACAATTAAATAAACTAAACTATAGTACAAAACCCCCCACTAAATTACAAAAAAATAAAAAAATATTACAAGAAGATTAAACTAATTACACCTAATCTAAGCCTCCTAATAAAATAAAAAAGCCCCCCAAAATAATAAAATTCCCTATCCTAAACTAAATTACAAATAGCCCTTAAAAGGGCCTTTTGCGGGGCATTGCCCCAAAGTAATCAGCTCTTTTACCTGTAAAAAAAAGAACAATCCCCCCCCCCCAACATTACAACCCACCACCCACACACCCCTACTCTAGAACCAACCCGATCCCCCCTTAAAAAAACCTAACACTACCCCATTGAAGATCACCCTACCTTAAGCCGTCTTCAACCAGCCGGGCCGAAGTATTCATCCGATGGGGCAGAAGAGGACATCCAGACCGGCAGAAGTCTTCATCCTATCCGGGCAGAAGAGGACATCCGGACCGGCAGACGTCTTCATCCAAGCGGCATCTTCTATCTTCATCCATCCGACGAGGAACGGCTCCATCTTGAAGACCTCCAGCGCGGAACATCCTTCTAGGCCGATGGACTAACGATAAATGAATATTCCTTTAAATGACGTCATCCAAGATGGCGTCCCTCGAATTCCGATTGGCTGATACCATGTTAGATTAATACAAAATTATATAGCTACTGTGTGGGAATGTGTGAAGAGTCTGCCATACTACCACTTGACAACTGTTAGACAGTCATGCATCTTATTCTGCCAAATACGGAACTTGTAACGTGAGCCATGAGTTCCTCTGAAACCAGATCTCATTTTAGCTGATATACCTTATATATACACAGAATTGTCTAGGGAAAAGACTTTGACTGTGTTCCCGCACAATAAGATTCCACAATTCATGAATTCATTCAACATGACTTTCCTACAGTTATTGTTTTGCTTTCAAAATCCAGACAGTATAATGGTTAACCCTTCATGGTCATCCTGTATGGACAACAAGAAGGTAAAATAATGTCACTCAATACATAAAAAGGCCAAAAAAGAAAACCTTTGGTTTTAAATTATGGAAATCTCTGTCACTTTAAAATATACATGGTTCTTCTACTGAAAGTGCATGGTGTTCTGACACTCTTCCTGCAAAAGTATGACCACAAAATATATGGATTTCAACATCAAAAACAAAAAGACTAAGGTTAATCCCAAAGAGTTGTAATGTATCTGTTTGAAGTCCAGATATGAGGCAATGCTTGAATAAAGTGCAGAATTAAAAAATATTATGCCCATTTTATTCATGTAATAAATAAGATGGCAGAGACACTTACATGTACTTTTGGAAAATATGGATGTAGATTCATTGTGTTGCACTATCCAAGATGAAACTATATTCCAGACTCTAAAGTATGTGGAAGTAGTAGACATTTCCCTTTCTTTTCATACAGTACTGAAACATGGGCTATCGTTGCTGTTACAACTGACCATTCAAAAACCAGATCACTAACTTTATTTTTTGTGATCCCTGATATTGATCCCTGATGTAGAACTCCTGGAAATTATGGCTACCAAGGCCTTCTTAGCCAGATGGGATGAATTTCAATGCATTTTGCTTGTTTAGGCTTGATTCTGCATAGCAGCTGAGGTATTGGCAATATTGGGGAAACAGAGATTGGTTTGAAGTACCATATCCAAGAAAAATAATTAACCTACAGAAGGAAATCTGATAAAGAACTGATGCACTTGCTGAGTCTAGCTTAACACTATCAAATTAAGTTTTAGATAACCACAGTTCTGTTACTTTGTAAAAGATTTTCCTGCAGAGTTGCCAATCTGTCTACTTAATAATCTACTTGGTAACTCAGATTTGCATTAAAAGGAACTGCTGTTAAACTGCCCATATACTGAAAAAACAGAATTTATGCTTACCTGAAAAATTACTTTCTCTTGCGGTGTATCCAGTCCACGGATTCATCCTTACTTGTGGGATATTCTCATTCCCTACAGGAAGTGGCAAAGAGAACACACAGCAGAGCTGTCCATATAGCTCCCCCTCTGGCTCCGCCCCCAAGTCATTCGACCGACGGTTAGGAGAAAAAGGAGAAACCATAGGGTGCAGTGGTGACTGTAGTTTAAACAATAATTTTTAACCTGACTTAATTGCCAGGGCGGGCCGTGGACTGGATACACCGCAAGAGAAAGTAATTTATCAGGTAAGCATAAATTCTGTTTTCTCTTGCAAGGTGTATACAGTCCACGGATTCATCCTTACTTGTGGGATACCAATACCAAAGCTTTAGGACACGGATGAAGGGAGGGAACAAGACAGGTAACCTAAACGGAAGGCACCACTGCTTGCAAAACCTTTCTCCCAAAAATAGCCTTCGAAGAAGCAAAAGTATCGAATTTGTAAAATTTGGCAAAAGTATGCAGTGAAGACCAAGTCGCTGCCTTACAAATCTGTTCAACAGAAGCCTCATTCTTGAAGGCCCAAATGGAAGCCACAGCTCTGGTGGAATGAGCTGTAATTCGTTCAGGAGGCTGCTGCCCCGCAGTCTCATAAGCCAATCGGATGATGCTTTTCAACCAGAAGGAAAGAGAGGTAGCCGTCGCTTTTTGACCTCTCCTCTTACCAGAATAGACAACAAACAAAGATGATGTTTGTCTGAAATCCTTAGTTGCTTGTAAATAGAATTTCAAAGCACGAACCACATCAAGAATGTGTAAAAGACGTTCCTTCTTAGAAGCTGGTGTCATGAATTACCGTTCATCGCCGTGTCGCCGCGGCTCCCGGATCTCTTCTGGGGTTCTACGTCACGTTGCTAGGCAACGTGACGCATTCTCTGACAACCCCTATGACGTGGCGGCCTCTCTCTGCCTTTAAAATCTCGGCGGGAGATTTACTCGGTGCCCTCTTTGTTTTCTCTCTCTCTCTTCTGCCGGTCCCTGTCTGAGTGAGTACAATTTTGAAACCTGACCCTATCCTCCTCAACTTTGTTTTTGCCAATGCCTCTTGCTTCCAAATCTTGATTGCCTGCTAACCTGCCTAAAAGGACATTATCATTTGTTTGCTGACACCTGCTTAAAGGGACATAATCTTTGTTTGCTTTAATCCTGCTAATAAGGACCTTATCATTTGTTTGCTTACAATCTTGCTTTAAAGGACATTATCATTTGTTTGCTGACACCTGCTTAAAGGGGACATTATCTTTGTTTGCTTTAATCCTGCCAATAAGGACATTATCATTTGTTTGCTGACACCTGCTTAAAGGGACATAATCTTTGTTTGCTTTAATCCTGCTAAAAAGGACATTATCATTTGTTTGCTGACACCTGCTTAAAGGGACATTATCTTTGTTTGCTTTAATCCTGCCAATAAGGACATTATCATTTCTTTGCTGACAATCCTGCTTAAAAGGACATTAACATTTGTTTGCGGACACCTGCTTAAAGGGACTTTATTTTTTGTTTGCTTTATTTCTGCTAAAAGGACATTATTATTTTTTGTTTGCTATAAACCTGCTTAAAGGGACATTCTTAGTTTGTTGCAAACCTGCAAGAAAGAAGCATATTCATTTATCCACTATCAACCTGCTTAAAGGGACATAAGCTTTGTTTGTTTCTATTTTCCTGAGAAAGGAACGCTATCTCCTGTAAAATAATTCTATCCTCAAGAAGATATTTTGAATTAATATTCTTTTGGGAAGTTCTGATACCCTGCTTATTTTGTTTCCTGAGTGGGTCACGTCCTGGATATTTCTCAGTGTGCTAGCGTGTGTTTTAATATCCACGCTAGCAGTTGGGTTAAATCCTGAATCTGACCAAATACGGCTGACATTACAAACGGGCCATAAATGGACCCCACTGAATTATCCATGGCCGTGACTCACCAGGGACAGTTACTGGGATCTCATGCTACCCACTTGCAATCCTTGTATACTAAGCTGGATCAAATCACTACATTATTACAGAGCTTGGTTGCTCCTATCCCTCCAATCCTAACATTGAGGCATCCTCTCCTCCTATTCCCAACAACCAATCACAAGGACATTTGAGTCCTAGGATTCCTCTTCCAGATAAATATGATGGGAATCCTGAAGATTGTAGGGGTTTTTTGAATCAATGTCGACTTCACTTTCGTAACAGTCCTACCCTTTTTGCTACTCCCTCATCTCGGATTACATTCCTTATTTCCTTAATGAAAGGAAGAGCTTTGGCCTGGGTATCACCTCTGTTAGAAAAAGATGATCTTATACTTCAGGATGTGGATGCTTTTCTTTCTGTTTTTTCTAACGTGTTTGACAAACCTGGAAGGACTTCCGCTGCTGAAGCTTCTCTATTAGACCTACGTCAGGGTGGTCAATCAGTGTCTCAATATGCCATTGAGTTCCGCACTCTTGCATCTGAAACTAATTGGAATCAGGGAGCTCTTAGAGCAGCTTTTCGCAAAGGACTTTCAGAACGTCTCAAAAGATGAATTGGTGTATCGGGAACTTCCAGACTCCCTAGAAGCCTTAATAAATCTTTGCATCAGTCTTGATTCTAGATACCGTGAACGCCAACAAGAAAGAGAAAGAAATCAGAGGTCCTCAACTCGAACTCCTTTCCGTCTGGCTCCTCGTTTTTCTAACCCGGTAACAACTGCCTCTCCTTCTCCTGATCAAGCTGAACCTATGGAAGTAGGAACCATAAAATTAACCGAAACTGAGCGGTTGAGAAGACGTTCTCTTGGCCTGTGTCTATACTGTGGCCTTAAAGGGCATTTATTAAGGGATTGTCCTACCAGGCCAGTAAAAGCCAGGGCTTAACTTCTGTCCAGGGAACTAAGTTAAGCCAAAAACATGTTCATTCCCCTCTTTAATAAACTCTTTGTTCCTGTAACCCTTCAATTGGGTGATAACAAGATTCATACCCAAGCTCTTATTGATTCTGGTGCTGGAGGAGTGTTCATTGACTCCACTTTTGTGTCCACTCACACTATTCCCTTACTAAGAAAGAAGTTTTCAGTTTCCGTCTCTACTGTTAGTGGAGATCCTTTGGGTTCCGGACTCATCCAGTTTACTACTATACCCATACTTTTTTCTGTCGGAGTACTTCATTGTGAGAGGATATGTTTTGATGTGATTACTACTCCTCAATTTCCCATAATCCTGGGTCTTCCGTGGCTTCAGTTACATAATCCTACCTTTTCTTGGACCCATGGTGAACTCACCTCCTGGGGATTATCTTGCCATACTAACTGTCTTCACCACTTACAAAAATACCACTCACTATTGCTCTTACTTACCGATACTTCTGGTCCTCTACCTACGCAGTATCAAGATTTTGTCGATGTCTTTCAAAAAAAGAAGCAGAACGTCTTCCTCCTCACCGTTCATTTGATTGCCCTATTGATCTTCTCCCTGGAGCTCCTTATCCTCGAGGCAAAACTTCCCACTTTCTAGGCCTGAAAATGTAGCCTTGGAAGAATATATCAAAGATAATTTGGCCAGAGGATCATTCGACCCTCCTCTTCTCCTGTAGGGGCTGGGTTCTTCTTTGTGGGAAAGAAGGATGGGCGGACTGCGACCTTGTATACGATTACAGAGGCTTAAATCAAATCACCATCAAGAACAGTTATCCTTTACCCCTAATACCTGAATTATTCACATATCTTCAAGGTTCCACCATTTTTACCAAGGCTCGATCTCCGTGGAGCATTACAATCTTATCCGTATGCGCAAGGGTGATGAGTGGAAGACAGCCTTTAACACTAGATTTGGGCATTATGAGTATCTTGTCATGCCGTTTGGGCTGTGTAATGCCCCTGCTGTTTTTCAACACTTCGTGAATGAGATTTTTCGGGATTTCTTGAATATTTTTGTTATCATTTACCTTGACGATATATTAATTTTTTTCTCAGAACTACCAAGATCATATACATCACGTCAGGAAAGTACTTCAACGTTTAAGAGATAACCATCTATTTGCCAAACTGGAGAAATGTTCTTTTCATCAAAGGTCCATTCCCTTTTTGGGATATGTAATCTCTGAATCAGGATTTGAAATGGATCCAACTAAACTCTCTGCCATTTTGGAGTGGCCTAAACCTGATTCTCTTAAAGCTCTGCAACGTTTTCCTGGGATTTGCCAGTTATTACAGGAAATTCATCAAAGGTTTTGCTACTATAACGTCACCTCTTTCGTCTCTCACTAGGAAAAGGACAAAACTGTAAAGATTGGCCTCCTGAAGCTGTTGAAGCTTTTGATTCTCTCAAAAAAGCTTTCTCTTCTGCACCTATCCTGCGTCACCCAAATCCGGATTTTCAATTTATTCTGAAGTGGATGCTTCATCAGTTGCTGCTGGGGCTGTTCTTTCCCAACGTATACCTGACACAGGAAAGATCCACCCTGTGGGATTCTTCTCCAAGAAATTTTCTCCTTCTGAATTAAATTATGATGTAGGTAATAAGGAGTTACTTGCTATTAAAATGGCACTGGATGAATGGAGGCATTGTTGGAAGCACTTCGTTGCCGTTTACTATACTCACAGATCATAAAAACCTTCTCTATCTTCAAAACGGCCAACGACTGAACTCCCAGACAAGCACGTTGGTCTCTGTTCTTCTCACTTTTCATTACAATCTGTCTTATATTCCCGTTCTAAGAACATCAAGGCTGACGCCCTTTCCAGACAATTTCAAGACACTTCAACTCCTGAAACTGGTACCATACTCAACCTCATAAAGTCTTAGCCCAGGTTATCAACCTCGTGGTTACATAACTTACAATCTGCTCAAAAGGATCTTCCTTTGTCTTGCAAACCTCCTGATGGCCTACTCTTTGTTCCTAAACGTCTTCGTTCCAAGATTCTATATTGGGCTCATACAGTCCTCTCTCTGGACATCCTGGCATCAGTAACACCGCTCGAAAGCTCAAGCAACATGTCTGGTGGCCTACTCTGTCTCAAGATGTTACAGATTATGTCTCAGTATGTACACAGTGTGCCAGCAATAAGACTCCTCGTCAACTTCCCTCCGGTTTGCTTCAACCGTTACCCATTCCTCATCAGCCTTGGACCCATTTATCCATGGATTTTATTACCGAATCTTCCTCTTTCTCAGCTGGAAAACAACACTATCTGGGTGGTTGTTGACAGGTTCACTAAGACAGCTCACTCATTCCTTTACCTGTTTACCATCTGCCAAAAGACTTTCCGAACTTTTTCTCTTACACATTGTGAGATTACATGGCTTCCCTCTGAACATTGTTTCGATAGAGGAGTATCAGTTTGTTTCTCGGTTTTGGAGATCACTCTGCAAACACTTTGGAACAACTATCTCTTTGTCTACGTCACATCATCCGGAGTCTAATGGCCAAACCGAAAGGGTTAACCAGTGCCTTGAAACTTATTTGAGGCATTATGTGGATCATCATCATTCTAATTGGACTGGTTACCTTCCACTAGCAGAATTGGCTCATAACACACGTTACAACTCCTCTCTTCGGACCTCTCCTTTTCATGCAGCCTATGGATTTCAACCCAGAACGTTTCCTCTACACACCTCTTCCACTGAAAATCCTGCTTCTGATCTATCCGCCAGGAGGTTAACTCGTCATTGGAAGAAAATACACCTTCTTCTTTCCAAGGCTTCTGAACGTTATAAGTTCTATTCTGATCTTCGGCGACGGAGGGCTCCCAAATATCGGCCTGGCGATAAGGTTTGGGTTTCTTCACGTCATCTTCGCCTCAAACAGCCTTCCACCAAATTGGGGCCACGATATGTGGGTCCTTTCCGAATACTGGGTCAAGTATGTCCTACTGCTTACCGAGATTGCTCTGCCCAAGACCCTCAAAGCCCATCCGGTATTTCACGTATCTCTTTTGAAACCTGTATTATCTAATAGGTATTCTAAACCTCTGCTCAAACCTCCACCTCTTTTGGTTCAAGCCTACCTGAATTTGAGGTCAGTCACATCCTGGATTCCAAACTTCTTGGGAAGAAACTGTATTATCTCGTTCATTGGGAAAGGTTATCCTGTTACTGAACGATCTTGGGAACCTGCCCGGCAGGTGCATGCCCCTGCCTTAATTAAGGCCTTTCACAAGTTCCACCCTACTAGGCCTGGTCCTGTCCCCCCGGAGGGGTCCTTGAGGGGGGGGTGATGTCATGAATTACCGTTCAATCGCCGTGTCGCCGCGGCTCCCGGATCTCTTCTGGGGTTTCTACGTCCACGTTGCTAGGCAACGTGACGCATTCTCTGACACCCCTATGACGTGGCGGCTCTCTCTGCCCTTTAAAATCTCGGCGGGAGATTTACTCGGTGCCCGTTTGTTTTCTCTCTCTCTCTTCTGCCGGTCCCTTCTGAGTGAGTACAATTTTGAAACCTGAACCCTATCCTCCTCAACCTTTGTTTTTGCCAATGCCTCTTGCTTCCAAATCTTGATTGCCTGCTAACCTGCCTAAAAGGACATTATCATTTGTTTGCTGACACCTGCTTAAGAGGACATAATCTTGTTTGCTTTAATCCTGCTAATAAGGACCTTATCATTTGTTTGCTACAATCTTGCTTTAAAGGACATTATCATTTGTTTGCTGACACCTGCTTAAAGGGACATTATCTTGTTTGCTGTAATCCTGCAATAAGGGACATTATCATTTGTTTGCTGACACCTGCTTAAAGGGACATAATCTTTGTTTGCTTTAATCCTGCTAAAAAGGACATTATCATTTGTTTGCTGACACCTGCTAAAGGGACATTATCTTTGTTTGCTTTAATCCTGCCAATAAGGACATTATCATTTCTTTGCTGACAATCCCTGCTTAAAAGGACATTAACATTTGTTTGGCGGACACCTGCTTAAAGGGACTTTATTTTTTGTTTGCTTTATTTCTGCTAAAAGGACATTATTATTTTTTGTTTGCTATAAACCTGCTTAAAGGGACATTCTTAGTTGTTGCAAACCTGCAAGAAAGACGCATATTCATTTATCCACTATCAACCTGCTTTAAAGGGACATGAGCTTTGTTGGTTTCTATTTCCTGAGAAAGGAACGCTATCTCCTGTAAAATAATTCTATCCTCAAGAAGATATTTGAATTAATATTCTTTTGGGAAGTTCTGATACCCTGCTTATTTTGTTTCCTGAGTGGGTCACGTCCTGGATATTTCTCAGTGTGCTAGCGTGTGTTTTTAATATCCACGCTAGCAGTTGGGTTAAATCCTGAACTGACCAAATACGGGCTGCAGCTGGATTAGGACACAGGGAAGGAACAATGATTTCCTGGTTAATGTTCTTATTAGAAACAGACTTTAGGGAAGAAAACCAGGTTTGGTACGTAAAACTACCTTATCTGCATGGAACACCAGGATAGGGTGAATTACACTGCAAAGCAGACAATTCAGAAACTTTTCGAGCAGAAGATACTAGCTAGCTAAAAAGCAAAGACTTTCCAAGATAATAACTTAATTCTATGGAATGTAAAGGTTCAAATGGAACCCCTTGAATAACTGAAAGAACTAAATTTAGACTCCATGGAGGAGCCACAGGAGTTTATAGACAGGCTTGATTCTAACTAACGCTGTGCAAACGCCTGACATCTGGTACTTCAACCAGACGCTTGTGTAAAAGGATAGACAGAG